>NC_056736.1:675661617-675961617 GCF_019279795.1 Protopterus annectens
TGTCAACATGTTGAAAATCCGTGGTTCGTTTCCATTCATGTGGGTCCATGAGGTTTCTGCTTAGTTCGTCTGCCAGAGTATTCAGCATTCCTGGCAGGAAATGAGCTTGTAGTTGTATTTGGTAGGTCAAGGTCGTGTTCCACAATGCCATGGCTAGTCTGCAAAAGATGTAGGAGTGTGTATCCCCCTGCTTGTTTATGTACCACATAACTCTGGTGTTGTCTGTCTTTATCATTAATTGTCCTGGATGAAGGTAGTCCTTGAAGGCTGTCAGTGCATTCTGTACAGCTAGCATCTCTTTCTGATTGATATGAAGGTGCATTTGATTTGGGCTCCATTTGCCCTGAATGCAGTTCCCTGACAGATGAGCCCCCCAAGCACAGTCTGATGCGTCTGCAGTTAGGGTTTGGGTGGCAGGGGGTGGAGTGAATGGCAGTCCCTTGTTTTGGTGGCAGGCCTCTGCCCACCATAGGAAGTCTAGTTGCAGGCAAGGTATGATAGGAATCATTGTTTCCAGGCTGTGACAATGTTGACTCCATAAACTTTTCAAGTACCACTGAAGTTTCCTCATATGCAGTCTTGCATATGGAATTAGAAGAATGCAGGATGCCATGAACCCCAAAGCTTGCAGAATTTGTCTTGCAGATAGCAGGGTTTTTGTGGCCACCTGTTTGAAGTAAGTTACCAAATGAATTTGCTTTTCTGGCGTAAGGTAAGCCATCTGGGAAGTTGTATTCAAGCTTGCACCCAGGAATGTATTTTTTTTTGAGAGGGTACCAATTGTGATTTCTTTTTGTTTATGGTGTACCCTAGACATGTTAGAACCCTTTTTACAAACGCCAGATATTTTAGAAGAATGTCCTTGTTTTCTGCCTGAATTAGACAATCGTCCAGGTATGGATATATTTGAATATTTCTTTGCTTGTAAAATGCAATTACTGGAGCCAGGCACTTTGTGAAGACCCTGGGCACAGTATATAAGCCAAGGGGCAGTGCAGAGAACTGGTAATGCAAGTAGCCTACTTTGAAGCGGAGGTATCTTCTGCAAGATTCTCTGATTGGGATATGCAAGTAAGCCTCTTTTAAGTCTACAGTTACCAACCAGGCATCTTTGCGTAGCATAGGAAGTAACTGTTGAAGAGTCAGCATCTTGAATTTTGGAATGTCCAGAAATGTGTTTAGAGTAGATAAGTCCAGAATTGGACGCCATGATTTGTCTTTTCTGGGTACCAGGGAAAGTCTTGAATAGAAACTTTGTCCCTTTTCCTCTTCTGGTAATGGTTGAATAGCCCCCATGTTCATGAGGGATAGTACTTGTTTCTGTGCCTCTGTCCAATGATTTGGAGGCAGGTCTGGCCATCAGTTTGGGATTGACAACGTGTGGAAATGAAATCTGTATCCCTGGGATACTATATTTAAAACCCATTTATCCTAGGTTATAAGTTTCCAGTTTCTTGCATGAAGTGCCAGTTTTCCCCCCAAAGGGGTGGCTAAAAGCTAAGTGCTTGGTAAGTGTAAAGGGAAGTCATTGAGACTGTTTACCATAGGGAGGTGCCTTGTTGTTTCCAGATTTGGAGGAGGAGGTACCCCCATTGTTTTATTCTAAAAGTCCCTTGTCACTGAAACCTGGAGCCTTTGGAATGTCTGGGTTTGACTTGAGTCACTCTCAAAGGAACTGGAAAGGACCAGTTCTTAGTAGGCCAGTGCCTACTAAATATTGGAGGTTGTACTTGTAATAAATCTTTCACAGTTTGCATAGATTTAGCTTTATCTTCCATCTTTTTTAAAACTTCTTCAGCCTTATTACCAAAGAGACGGTCCTGTTGTAAAGGAGCATCCAACAATTTTGCTTTAACATAATCAGGCAGCGTTTGCTCTTTGAGCAAAACATTCCTTCTTAGCACAGACCCTGTTACAGCAGCCCTGCAAGAGGCCTCCAAAGAATCAAAACCACATTGCAAAGTTTGTTTTCCAACTTGTTCAGCTGAATGCAATAAATCCTGTAAGTCTTTATTTTCCACACAGTCAGAAATTAACATCATTTTCTGTTTAAGCAGTACCATGATATTCTGTTGATATTTAAGCATAAGAAATTGACAGTTTAAAGCCCCTGATTGCCAAGGTTGCAGAAGTGTAAACCTACTTACCCCATCTATCCAGTGCCCTGGAATCTCTATCAGAAGGGGCAGGATTTTTAACAGTAGAGGCCTTAATGTCCTTGGGACCCTGAGAAATGGTTTCAGGATCTGCAATAGGATTTTTGAAAAGGAATTTGTGAGAGTCAGGAACCCTGTAGTACCTGTCTGGCTAACAAGGAGCTGGAGGCAGAGAATCAGGAGCCATACTAGATCCTGAAAAAACATCAGCAACAATGTCTAGAACAGGAGGTATAGCCAAAGGCCTATGCCAAGGAAGCAGAAAATCCCCAAGTCTCTTTTTAGATTCAGAGAAATCCTGACTTTCCCAGTGGAAATGTTCCCTTAAGGTATGTAAAGTTTCCCAAAAGAAAAATCCTCAGGGGAAGAAGCAGAAGGAATGGAATCTTCTGCATCAGAGTCCTCATAAGTAGGTATAGACAAATCCTGTTCATTAGAAGAGTCAAAAGAAATAGAATCCGTTCAGAAGATTAATAAATCAATGTCTTGCCTAGGCCTCTTAGAAGGGGGGGGGGTTGGCTACCCCTGATCAGAGTAATGAAATAGTCAGCCATTTTGATCATTTGTTTTTTAGGCATAGAGGCCTGCACATACGGCCCAGGCTTCCATTTTTTAGACATAGATTTTGGCCTTAGTTTTGAAGATGGTGTCGTTCTAATATACAAATCTGTAGCCCTGAAAACACCCTCAGAAGCTGGTGCCTGCACAGCGGCTCCAGACCCATCTAAGGTAGAGACATCCGCGGGTTTCATAATTGAAGCATCTCGCGACATACCAGACTCCGAATGGGTCTCAGTAGAGGCCTGCAAATCAGAAGTAGTGGGTATCAGGGGCTGCGAAAGCGCCTCACTGAGTACCGGCGAACTGGCAACTGGCTTAGGAGAAGCGTCGTCGTCAGTTTTGGACCTCGATGGCCTGTCTCTGTCTTGTTCTTTGCGGTTTTTAGGTATTCCGGTAGTTGGATTGCTAACCGACGACATTTCTGGATAATTAAAGCGTGAGCCAAAATATTTAGAAGCAAAACTATACAGACGTTTAATAGCAAGTTGATTAAATTTAGCACAAAACCGACAGCAAGGTACATTGTGGTCAGGGCCTAGCCAAGGAATACAGTACAAGTGAAAATCCTTATGAGGTATTTGTTTCCGATAAGTAATGCAATTATTAACTTTTATTGACATCGTTAAGGAGCAAGAAAAAGTTTCCTCAACTGGGTACTTAGTTGAAGACTTTGGTTCTGAAACTCGAAAATGAAAATTTCAGGATTCGGACCATCAGCACTTGCTAACTGCTTCTGCTTCGGGCACCACGAGGCAAGAAAGACTGATGTAATGGTGTCGGCTGCATGTTTTATACCCCCTGACGTCATGGAAGAAGGGACAGCAACCGACGCAGGACCCAAGACTTTGTTAATCAGGCCGACTGAGGACAACCTGCCAGCAGATTACCCAAATGTAATGACTGTATCAGTGAAACACGAAGAACATCTTCAAAATGACCAATACATTTCTTTTACCACTCCTCCTTCTCCAGTACTTCTAGTAAGGAAGTTTCACAGTTCTCGTTCTACTTGACAAAGTAACAGAAAATTGCAGACAAACAATTTTACCAAAAGTCCAACAAGTCTGTACAAAATAATTTCTTCAAAATGTTTGAATGTAAATTGTTCTATAAATATCCCACATCAAGTTCAATCCTTATAGCTGACAGATCAATGGGAAAAGCAAAACAGAATATACCTCAGATCAAAGGGATCAGGATTTTTTTTCAGACTATTTCTTGTTCCAGAAGGAAAACTCCAAGACCACTTCTACACAATTTTGAAATGTTCACAAATGTAACATTATTCAGGAAACTGACGTTTAACTTATCCTTCATATATCAAAAATTTTCCATGGAAACTTTGGTTAAGGTCTTATCTTTTAGCAGCATGGATGCTAGTGAGGAGAATTTTCATACTGTAGTAAGTTTGTTTAGCATATTTTATTCAGCATATGGTGGAAAAACAGTCCAAAGATCAGTTCTGTAAATTTCAAAACCCACGTTTATTTACAGGGACAAAATAAAACATGTTTCGCTCTAGCTTGTGGAACAACATAAATCAGGATACATGCCCTGGACAGTTCTTCCAGGACGTAAACAGTCGAAGTATTGAAAGCAGAAATTTTCACAGTTCAGGTTACTGCTTTCTGACTCATTTTTATACTGATTTTCCAAAAACAGCTCAGCGTTATCACTGGAAGGTCTTTACTTTCATGAAACTGTTCAGATCTGATAACTCTAGAACTGGTTTATCTGGAATAAAAACCCTTCCCTCTTTGAATGGCAGGAACCCCCTGAATAACATTCTTTGCTAACAACTGATCCATTAATTGAGAGGTCAAATGGGCATGATGAGATTGAGTATAGGGAGTTCATTTCTTTTGCGGAGTCTACAAAAATTTACTCGCGTAAGCTTGCTGAAGGGTTGGCAAATACCATAAATGTCTGTGACAATCTACTACCAGGTAGAAAGATGACTCAAACTTGCTTCTCAGGTGTACTTGGGGTTGGAAGGAATTATGGGAAAGAAGGAGCCATTCTGAATATCTCTAGCTGCAGTTTCCCTTTCCTGCTGCAGTTGAATTATTTATTTACTTACTTTGTTAACCATGACAGGCCAACTGAGCCTATCTGAAGGCTCTTTTCAGTGGTGGCCTGTGTAAAAAAAAAAAAAAAAAAAAAAAAAAAAAAAAAGCTTCTAAATTACAAATCAGTAGCATAAACAGTTACATTCAAATTCCTTTTACATAGTTATAGTAAGTTTATAAAACTGTATACAAAGAGAAATCCTTTTGAATCAATGGCTGTTGCACATTATTCAGATACATTATTACAGTTTTGAAAGTAGAATATTTTTTCAAAGGTTATAGAAGACACTGTTCTTTCGAACAGTAAATGTTTTCGTATTAGCATATAAATAATTCTGACAGTGCAAATATACACTTAGGTTCAAAGGTTAATACTAGATTAACTGCATTTATGGGCTGTTTTAAGCCTAGCCAATTACCCCATGAAAGAATCAAACCCTGCACCTTGTGTCTTTAAGGTAAAAACCTTAACCATTATGCCAACTTCTCACCCTATTGTTTTGATTTGCTTTTCCAAGACAACAAAAGGTAATCAACTAGTTGACCACGCAGAATTTTTAGAATTACAGCATCAAACATCTTGGCCATATGTCCAGATTATAAGATTATTTTGTAAATCACAGTAGCCTTCTTAAAACTACAATTGACATAGCAGTTCCTGAAGCAGTATCTAGAGTATCATAAGCATATTTAACTACAGTACAGGACTCATGTCCTTTCTACCATTTTAACTAATTAGTTTCTCTATTCTAAGTGAAACAATACAGTTAAGAACAAAACTAGATTTGGTTATAACGAAGCTAAAAGCATGCTACAACAAAATTGCTAAATTTGCTCCTAAATAACATTTGTCATACTCACCACTGTTCTGTCCTTAAACCGCTGAAGTGGATCAAACTACTCCACACCCCAGTTCATACTGTATAAACCTGGTGCCTGCCCTGCCTTAAACTCAACACTACACACCATTTGCCCTACTATATCACTTAGCTCTAGCAATAAACAGCTCCTGAACAATTTTATAAACTCCAGAAATCTGATGGCAATAGCCTCTACTCTTGTTCAGCTGCCAAAAAACTAGGACTTCATTCCTCTATTCATCAAATCCATTCCAATCTCCTTGCCTTCATGCACCTTCTTAGACAACACCAATCTAAGTTGTGGCTATGCTCCAACTCCTCTCCTGGCGGAAAGACCCATTTCACTTCTTTTACTCAGCAACTCCCTAACCCCTTTATTTTAATGTTCTTTCCAACCGTACCTCAGGCATACCCATTACTACATACCTGTTTCTTCCTAATTAGGCTAAATCTTAGATATGTCCCTTTCTGCTTCTCATTTTTTCTCCCTACATTAACTTTGGTCTATCTCCTCTTTTTTTCTTTCTGACATTTTGCTCTTATTATTTTTATTGAAAGAGTATACTGTTTTCACTAGGCTTTACTGTTTGTTTAGAAGGTAACTTAATATCTACATAAATTATTACGAAGTTTTGCTGTTTGTGAAAGACAAGTTAATACCTATTAACACAATACATCACCTTATATGTCATTTAAATTGTAAGTTACTTTTGAGGAGACTTTCTCCATGTATGTGCCTCCTCTGAAAATGGGTACTGTATGACCCAGTTGGACTTTCTTGGTAAACATACATCAAATAAATAAATTCTGAATTTGCTCTGACATGGAGCTCTGATAAGAAACCACAGGAGCTAAAAGGTGTTCAAAGTGATGTAATGCCTTAACCTCTACGAAACTAGATGTATAAATCTGTTTCATATGTATTTAGTAACAGTGAATCTTTATCTAATGCAAAAGGATTATTTCTGGATTTGTCCTTGGTTCTGTTGAAATTTGTCCCTGATTGGTTGAAAGCTATACTTGGATCAACAGAAATACTGACAGTAGCCCCTGTTGCTTCAGTGCACCTTTCTGTGCCACAATGAAATACTTCTTAGTAAACAATTAGTTAACCTTCTGTGCGGCTTTTTACATTACTGATTAAATATCAGAGGTGCTTAATGGCAAGAATTTCACAGGTAGTTCTGCTAGGGTCATAGGGAATTCACCCCTGGAAAAATACTGTTTTTCTTTCATAATTATTTTCTTGATTTGTGACCTTCTATTCTATTGATTCCATATTAGTGAATTCATTCAACAGATATGAATCTGCCTTGTGCACCAACCAATAAGCGAAAGAATATTGGTGTGAGACTAGCATTGGTCTTCATGGGGACTAAGGCACAGCTGATGAAACCTCTGCCCTGAACTGACATACAGATATGGTGGGTAAAACATAAATGCTATGATTTGCTTTTACCATAACCCTCACCTATAAAATATAAATTACTTGTGGAAGTATGGATTCTATTACCCTAAAAGTCAAACCACTTCAGCTGAAACTTCTAATACTACAAACCATTAATTCATTTCCCCTACATCCAGTCCCCTACACCCTATAACCTATCATCCCATTAAATTCAAAAATAACAACTCCAGAACTAAACACTATCTAAAACTAATAAATAAACTCTCAAAGCTCATCCTCAGTCTATACAATGCACTTACAATGGATGGTGACATCCACCCAAACCCAGGTCCATCTTCATCCAGTGACTCCAACTACAGTAACTATCCCACTGCCAAACAACCTCTTAATAGGCCCCCTGGTTCACTTCTGGCTCTTCACTTAAATATTAGAAGCATAAATAAAGTCCACAACCTGCATGCCCTCATAGTATTACATACACCTGACATAATAGGTCTCACAGAAACTTGGCTAAAACCAACAACCGCGGATAACGAGAAACTTCCACCTGGGTACAATATGCTTAGAATAGACCTTACTAGTAGGAAGGGAGGAGGGGTAGATATACATTATATGTCACCAAAGACTCTGTACAACCACCCCTATTTAATAGTGCAGAAGTTCTTATTACCAAATTACAAATTAATAACAACAAAAGCATAAACATAGTTTGTATCTACATTCCCCCAAGAAATAATACAAACACCCTAGAAGATATACTCCACTGGTTATCCAATACCTATCCTCAAGAATCTATCATTCTTGGGGACTTAAATATAGATTGGACAACCTGCTCTGCAGTAACCCCAACTACCCACATAAATCTATACAGGTTCACACAAATAATAACCTCTATCACTAGAATTAGTAAACCCTCCAACAAAGAAAGTATCCTTGACTGGATACTTTTCAAAAGTCATCCCCATATGTACAAATCTGGGACACTCCCTGATGACATAAGTGATCACTCTCCAACCTTCATTGTTAAGCACAAAGTTGAAAACCCTCACAGCCCGCTTACAAAACAACTAGAAACAAAAAGAACTTCAACCTTATCAACTTCCAAAATGAACTTAAATTATGCAACTGGGCAATCCTACAACTGCCACTTGAGGATGCTTTTGTATACTTTAACACTAACTTCCTCACCATCCTTGACTATCATGCCCCTGCTTATACTATTAGAACTAAAACAAAAATTGCACCATGGCTTACAAAAGATACCAGAACAAAAATCAAACTTAGAAATATAGCCTGGACCACCTGGCGTACACCTGCACTAAAAAATATCAACCCTTACACCAGCACCCGGCCACTATTATCATCCACTAGACTCCTAGTTCAAACATACAAATCCAACTACTTAGCTGAGGACTCTCTGTTTGCCAACTCTGTTGGAAAAACATGGAACAGATTCCCAGCTGACTTGACCCTAGAACCCCCACTAACTCGATTCAAAAATAAGCTCAAGAAATATTTCAAAACTCATTGGTTATGACCTTGCACTAACCCAGACTAGTGACCTCTCTATTACTTAGATGCCTTACCTTCACCTACTTTCAGGAAAAGTCAATTGTATAACTGCGGCTCAATGTGTCTTAAACCTGAATGTAATGTTATGCATATATAACTTTGAAAATAATGTTAGTTTTGTAAAGTGTTTTATAATAAGTTAGTACTATATGTGCTAAATGCTGGTATTGCTCAAAACTAGCATTTATTAAATGTTCAATGTGTATTATTATCTTGGAGCTTTTCTCCCCAGGCCTCTGCTGAAAATGGACATCTATCCAGTCGGACTATCCCGGTCAACAAATGCAAAATAAATAAACAAACAAACTAAATCTCCTCTAGACCGGAAGAAATACTGTCAGCTTCGGAATGACTCAAAAAAATCCATTCTACTAGACAAACAAAAAAACTACCACAATCTTCAACAAAAACATCAAAACAAACCTCAAAATTTCTGGGTGGGTCTCAATGGACTTCATCATCCAGGTCAAACCACTACCCCAGCTCCATCTAATACTACTCAAAAAAACCCAAAAGACATCGCTAACACTTTAATAATTTCTTCACCAAGACCATACAGACTCTTGCCAGTCAATTAATTCCCATTTACTCTAACTCCCTTACAGCTTTACCTTCTACTCACCTCTCCTTTAGCTTCCAACCAGTACCCATCTCACTTGTCAGATCCCTTATTAACAAATTAAAACCCACCACCCTAGCCACAGACCACCTCCCTGCAGAATATACAAAATGCCGCAGACACCATAGCATACTTAGTCTCCATATTTATCAATAGAACCCTTACAGAAAACTCCTTCCCCCCTCCATTTGGAAAACATCTCATGTTATACCAGTCCATAAAGTGGGCAGCTCCACTGAACTATCTAATTACAGCCCAATTGCCATTCTCTCCCCTCTGGCCAAAATAATGGAGAAGTGCATCCATAAACAACTTTTGCACTATCTCATCCAGAGCAATATACTGGTGAACTCTCAACATGGCTTCAGGCTATTTCACAGTACCACCTATGCTCTGCTTTCTTTCTCTAACACCATAAACCTCTACAGAAATAACAATAAATTATCCTCAGCCCTCTTTCTAAACCTGTTCAAGGCATTTGATACGGTTAACCACCAACTACTTATTCATACTCAGAAAACCATATCACTGGATAACCAAGCTATTCAATGGTTCAGTTTCTATCTCCGTGGTAGACATCTAGCTATCCTGTGGCAGAAGAAACTATCCACTCAACTACCTGTCACCCTAGGAGTTCCCCAGGGCTCTATTTTAGGTCCCCTCCTATTCTCTATCTTTATTAACGACCTCTGTACCATCACCCCAGACATGATGTATCCAATACGGTGATGACTCTACTCTGATCTGCTCAGCCTCCTCCCCATCAGACTGGGTGACCTTAACCCAGAAAACATTCAATTCAGTAGAAAATTGGCTCTCTAACCATCACTTGATTCTGAACCCTAACAAAACTAAGCTACTACTCTTCTCCCCCACTTACAGATCCACCCAACTCTCCTTTACAATAAAATCCAATAATGGCACCATTATTTCCCCCGATGCTCATACCAAACTCCTACGGGTAGTTGTAGATAACCATCTCAAATTTGATATGCAGGTCAACCAAAAGATCAAAATCATTAATAAAAAATTAGGCTCTCTATGCAGAAGTAAACATTTCCTAACCCCATTAGCAAGGACTGCCATTGCCCGTAATCACCTGCTCGCAACCCTTCTATATGCCTCTCCTATTCTAACCCACTTGAATAAATCTGATCAAACTTTGAAGCTGTTATAATAACTACATTGTTAGATTTGCTACTGGTTCTGCATATCACGCTCATCACTGCCTAAACCTTATTCAACTAGGGTGGCTAGAATTCCCCAATTTACTTCATTACAATCAGCTCACAGTCACCTACAAAGTCCTCAATCAACCTGACAAAACTCCTGGTCTAAAATCCGTATTAATTCTTACAGTAATCCCAGCAAACTATGATCATCCAAACAAACTCCTTGTTCAAAAACTCAAATCGAATAACTCAGCTGGAGAATCACTCTTTTCTAACTATATTGGCAGAATCTGGAACTCACTTCCTGTCGGCCTAACCTTAGAACCCTCATTAACCAAATTCAAAAAAGCCTCAAAGGGTATCTTACCACCCACTGGCTATGTCCTTGCTCCAACACAGACTGACCCCTCTGCTACCCATTTTTACAACCTGACATTACCCATTATTTCTCTATATGCCCTCAAGACTCTCTATCCTCTATTCTTTCACCCTTGACCCTACCCTTACTTACCCCTCTACTTAATCCACCCTCTACTACTTGCATTGCCTCTTTTTACCTACCACTCTTTAGTACAACTCACTTCTTCTTTTCAATGATACACTTAGCAGTACTGTATACAATACTGAATTACCCTATATGTCACATTATCGACGATAGACTGTAGCATTTTTTGACTCCCTAGTCTGTATATGTTATTGTCTACCAGAGACTGTAAAACCAAGCCTTACTCTGCAATTGCACCTTATTAATACACTGGGTGTTGACTGTATAGTATTATCTATTATAGCTCGTAAGCCAAGTGTTACGTTTTAATTGTAATTTTATTGTCTGTATTGTTGGAGCTTTTCTCCCCGGGACCCCGCTGAAAATGGACATATATCCAGTCGGACTTTCCCGGTCAACAAATGTAAAATAAATAAAATAAAAGTAGCACCTGCACCTTGGCCAACCTCACCTACAAAATTTTGAATCTTAACCAATGTTCCCCCAAGCAAAATCCCCTTATATGCTTGCTTCTCCAATGGATCCTATCCTACTAAGCGTCAACTATAGGGACGTTGCCTCTACTGTCCTCATCACTTGAGCAGGAAGCAAAGCTCTGGAAATATTGAGAAGAACTGAGGGTTGTTAGCAATCCTATTACATCTTGCACCAAACAATATTCCACAGTAAGCTGGAATGAACCCAGCCTAAACCTTCACAGGGATAGAGGCACAGCTTATGAAATTTTGGGACTGCGAGAGAAAGGAGCTCATAAGGTGGGTAAAGATACACAGTTACAATGACCCTCTGCATAGAAAATATTAAAGCAACAGCTGGCAAATATCTTAGAAAGTGAAGAAAATTAATTTCTCATACTAAGCCTTAATCTGAATATATACTCAACAGAGGAAATATAAAACTGAGAAAAGGAAACATCTGTCCTTTCATTTCTGGATGCTACTGCCCCCAACAAATAACAAAATGAGTACTCCAAAGAAAGGGAGACCATCACATTGATGACCAACTGTGAAAACTCTTGCCTCTACGAACCACCTTATGGCAAAAAGAGTTAAATAAAGACAGCCTGTCGATAAAAGACTTCCTCAAAGAAAGGAACATGATGTGCATTCAAAGCATGGTTAAAGTGATTTCTCATTTTGTAATCGAATCAAATGCAATACTGTCAAAACAAAGCAACAGCTTCTCAGTGGTATGCCTGCTTACATTACTGAGGCTTCACTGGGAACAGCTGCTTTTTCTTCAAGAGTAAGCGGGAACTTCTGATGTGGTTAAAAGACTGATTCACAGTCCTCTTCACCCTTCTGATCACATAAGATGACCACTCCTTTCCTGCTAGTTATTTATTATCCTATTAAGACATAGTATAACTGTGGGTGGGAGTCCATGAATTAGACCATCAGGCAAGTAACGTTTTTTGTATCTCTCCCAAACTTTCAAGTGCAAGTGTACAATGACCATGGATAGTTGGCAACTGTTCTGACCTCAAAAGTAGTATGGCACTGCTCTAGTTTGCTTCAGTCTCTTCTCCAACCCCAAATATGGCCAGATGTAGCCCAGGGGAGAGCTGGTGGGTGCAGTAGTCCCATTATATGAGGAGAGGTAGAGAAAGTAGCTAACAGTTAGCTGTGGAGGAGCCAAAAATATGACAAGAGCTCCTCAGCTGTAGCTTATTCACAGTTGTAGCCAACCTTGTGGTATTGAAAGACAAAGCAATGACTATAATACAGGTGGCCCAAGTGACTCATGCATCTAACTGAGTAGGCAGGGAGGGTGGGAATGCTTAATAATCTTGGAAGGAAGAGTCTGGGCTGCTCCATCTGGTCATGGAGAAGTGGTTATTCCAGGTTCCAGGCTGGGCATATCCTCAAAAGCCACACCACATAGCCCATCTATCCTGCAAATGCAATAATAGCAGATTGAGGGGTATGGTCTACAAAATCTCTTGACATACTAGACAGAGTATGTGAAGATACCAACTTCCAAATCCACTCAGCAATACACTTCTCTTTACTATCCAGCCTCAGATGAGGCTGTTATACCAGCATGAAACTGCAACCCACTGCCCTTGTCTCAAACTGTCCCACCTGGGGGATATAGTATTGGGTCCAAGACGCAACTGGTGGTCGGCTGGGAAGGCATGCTCAGAAAATCAAAAAATATAACTTAATCTCAGTTCATTGTCTTTATTACTATTACATGATTCCAGGTTTTGAATTTAGAAGTTGAGCAAAGTTAATTGCATTCAAGTAGTCTTATTAGTGAAGAGTTAAACTGATGGCGAATCTGCATTAAAATAAGAAGAATGCACCAGCATGCAAGTCAGAAACTGATGACAGTGGAAATGAAGGATAACACAGACAATCTTAATCTGAGTACTGACAAGGCAGGTAAGCCATAAAAATACAAAAAGCAATTTGGCAAGTTGTACTCTTACCATTAAATGGTGAAACATTTTTGGGATTGACTTGATTTTTCCAAAATGAAGGCAGAACTGGTAATGTCCCATTTTGATTTTCTTTTGCATTTTCAGGAGAGCTCTGTAACATTGTATGTAAATATGCATCATCATGACAGCAGCAAATAACATGGAATATTTACTCTCATTTTAACAGTTTGAAAGCATAATTAATTTGCATACTATTATTCAGATTTTACACATTTGCTGCCAGCACACAAGACTTTCATGATCTTAAAGTCTTGTAATAACAACTGGTTCCTTCTTCCATCCTCTCTGAAAAAAATGCTGAAATGCCTGCACCATATGTATTTCAACTGCTTCACTACCTCCAACTTTAGACTGTTTCAAACATCTGTTACATTCTGTAAATGAAAGTGCTTCACTGCATTATTCCTAAAAAAAATATGCATTTGCCATCCTCTACATCAGATACTGAACCCCAAAAAGTAAACTTACACATGCTCACCATAACAGCAGATATTCAAATAGCACAGCAAATGCTACAAGAATTCATAACATGAATGCGTACAAGAAGAAGGATGACATTAGTCCTCCAACTTGATTTCTATTAGCAGTCAGATCTTCCTAAAGGCGGATAGCTGCAGTCTCGAGGTGTGTGTGTGTGTGTGTGTGTAGATATATATATATATATATATATCCGAATATCCGAAAGTGTGCTAAAAAAAAAAAAAAAAGAAAAAGAAAAACGTGGGGGAATGGCCGTTGCTGACATTGTAGTACAGTGGGGATAAGGGAATATTCCCTTTTCCACACTGTAGTTCAATCTCGGAGTGAGAATATAATAAGCGGGGGGGGGGGGTGAGGGATGCAGGGGGCTTGTCCCCCTGTATAAACGGTCTATATATTTTTTTTATTTTGTTTTTTATATATATATATATATATATATATATATATATATATATATATATATATATTTTTTTTTTTGCACAGTTTAGCGAAAGTGCTTTTTCGGTGAAAAGTACTTTTCCTAAAGTGTGTTTGGTTGTTTTGGTTTCGATTAGGTAGGATTTAATGCAATAGTATGAGATCCATATATATATATATATATATATATATATATATATATATATATATATATTACATGGAAACTAGACATAAAATAGAAGTCCAAGGAAGCCTGTTTGCTTCTGCACTGTTTAAGAAATGGCAGACAGAGATAGTGCATCAAAAACATGATTTTGTGAAAAGCTAAATGATTAACTAGTCTATGTAACTGGTGACTGTACAGTGCCAACTACAAGGCTAGGAGGTAAGTAAAGATGCACTTTACTATACAGTGGCGTACACTTTGTAATACAAAACGCTATCTGGTATGGAGCTAAATATACACAAACATCAGAAGGCCCATAACATTCAAGACCTAGGTTATACAGGAAGGAATTCAGCCCTCCAGCAATGATCCGGCTTACACAGCTGTACTATGCTTAGCATAAAGATCATGATTCGACTCGTACAAGTATAGTATTAGTATGATAACCATAAGGATCTTTGTGGCAGCAATTCATTATAAGATTTGCGGAGTACAAATCAGTGTACCCTCATTTCCCACAAATGGGTGAACAGTGTACAACATACACGAAAGGAAAACCAAGCAAATCATGCCATATCTCTAGACTATAAATCCAATAGTTAAAGTTTAAAAATGGGTGAACTTATGTCCAAGCGGCACCATAGGTTCCTAGGTTGTTAACAAGACCAGTGGGGAGAATATCTCAGTTTCCCAGTTGTCTCAGAACATGTATAGCGTGTATAGATAACGGACTTGCTTAGTACCACAGTATAAAGACATGGAGGCTGAGGGAATTAAACCCTGGACTGCAAGAAACCGCTTATTAGCAGTTCATAGCCTTAATGTTCTGATCTAAGTGCCAGACTCTGATGCAACTTCCAGGATCCGAAATATCTGAAGGCGAGATCCATTTATGAAGAACTAGTTTACCACAGCTTGAAAAAAATCTAACCGCATGAGGTATCACAAAAGAAAGTAGTGATTTCATTTTACTTTATGCTAAAGACCACTAGCACTTTGGCATTCTGCTGTCACCGTGAGATAAATTAATCTAGAAACATCTCCCTTTAAATATTGATTCTAAAATGCAATTAATTTAATGTAAAATAAAAATACTGTCATATAAAAAACTTCCAGCATACTTATAAATTTTAAATCATTAGGTATCAAAGTGCAATATTTAATAAATTTAATTTTGATTTTGGATCCTTCCAACAGAACAAGATGGTTTAAGGTTTACTTGATTTGAAGCGAATAAATACATACATACATACAAATATTTCAAGCACTGGCATTAATGCTAAGCAGTTAGGACTCATACATAACGCAAGCAGAAGATTAATAATTCAAAGTGGAAAGGAACGGTGATGAAGCAAGGGGGGATTTCAAGAGAGAGACAGTAAGATTCTGGATACATATCCTTGGGTGAATAATAAAAACCATACAGAAAATTATATTCATAAAGTAGCAGAAAGTATTCTAAGAACTAACCCAAAATGAGAATGGAGAAAGGAGATTTTGCCAGTAGGGATGACTGCAAGTAGAGGTCCAAAAATAAGCAACAGGACACTGGAATTTACTGGAGAAACCTGACAAAGGAACCAAGATATTGGGAGCAAATAACTCATGCAGGAAAGGTAGTACAGTGGGATGAGGCTAAGCAGACATCTGGATTACAGGCTATAGCCAGCCTTCCCTACCAGGGCTTGATCTTACAGTACAAGCAAAGAGAAAGGGATAGGGGAATTCTAAATGAAAAATCTGCTCTGGCAGAGTTTTTTAGTGAATTTAGTGGAGATGCAACTGTTAAAAAAGGGAAAATTAGTAGGGCATATAAAATATTGAGTGGCAGATATAAGAATCAAGCACTGGAGGTTAGAAAAGATTGGGAAAAGAGATTGGAAAAACAATTAACAAGAAAACAGAATAGAAAACATATGTACTGCTCCCAAGTATGCAACCAAGTCCATACTTCAATGAATTTTTCCTCAGGTAGATAGCAAATGTTGGAGGTGTGATAAAGAAGAAAGAGGTAACTTGGAACATATGTTTTAGGTGTGTAATGAGTTGGCAGATTTTAAAAATTCCCTACAGAGTACTCTGTCAGAAACAGTGGGCGAGCAAGTGGCAGTAACAAAATTATTCTTTTGAGCTGGAGCACAGGATCGGAATTGCCTAGCTATAGTTAGGCTTTATTATGCTTAATTCTTTTGTTTGCCAAAAAGCAATTATGAGAAAATAGAAGTCTACACCAACTGTATTTGAGGTACTGAATACTATAAAAGAGATGAAATAACTGAAGAGGGATCTTTAGAAAAGGGAAGGATCAAATTACATAGTAGTAAATGGAAATTGTGGGGACAATACATGCATAATCATTTTCAAGAGGAGGAGGTGCTGAGGTTTAAGGGAAGACAGGAATCCAGCAATTTTTATAATGTTGGACTGATGATAGCAGCAAAGAAAATGTATGTGATGTGTATTGTACTGAAATGGAAACATGTTAAATTATTTTTTTCTTTTCTGTTAATGTATGTTTGCCTAAGTCTTAAGTGATATAATGTGTTTATAAAAATGTTATTTTGATTTTAAGCAAACATCTTTACATATACGAAACTGCCTTCAATTTTGCAAGGCAATGAAACCCTAAATGTTGGAAATGATTTATCAGCATAATGAACTGCATTAAAATGTTAAGTTTAATAACTAAAAGAGCATTGCCTCTAGATGACTGCCAATGCATGTTTCAATTCTGTTTTACAGCCTCCAAAATTAAGCTGTTTCAAGCAACTGTTACATGTGATGTGAAACTTAAACCCCATGCGTAAAAATGAGTAAAGGGGGTTAAAGATGGATGGATAGACTCTCAAATGTTTCTGAATTGTTTTAGCCACTCTTTTTTGCCTCACCAAAGTTATGCACCACAGCATTTTCTGACAAGTGCATACCAGTCTACAATAGCAAGACTCTCTCATTTGGAGTGGTTCCACTCCAAATGGGAGATTAAATGCAATACATCATATCAGCTAGCTCGGAGACCACAAAGAAACACAGATCACTGTATCTATTGAAAAGGTTTAGTAAATGAGTACTGTTTTTAAATTATGCTAAATGGCAAAACAGTGCTGTTACAACATTATAAAATTCAAGTCAACTCACCTGCAAATGGAAAATACTGTTCTGCCATTGTTCGATTTCCCAATTTACTGACCCAACTGACGTAATAAAATGCTTCAATGAGGCCCAGTAATGCAACTGGCAGCAACCATTTCCCACACTTTAAGAGGTACAAAATGGCTTTAATCAAAGTGCTACAAGTGCGCAGCCATGATCACGGGCATGCATATGCACTGTCTGTGCACTGATAAAGGACAGTAGAGATGGCTTTCAGACAGACAAAAACTCAAGAATACGAACCATACAGTGATGTTAAAAATTAAGTGGCTTCATCTTATTGTAGCCCCAGTGCCTAATCGCAATGCATTAAGGCACAGCTATGTGGATTTTCACCTAGTTAGTGTGTGTGTGTGTGTGTGTGTGTGTGTGTGTGTGTGTGTGTGTGTGTTTGTGTGTGTTTCCGCGCAGGGTATTCTACTTTGCTCAAGAGGGCTACACTATCATGATCAAGCATACAATTTCTGCTATGGCACAAGCAAATCATCCTTAAAGCAACTTGCAGTGTCAGTGGTGCAAGAGGTAGTAACACTCACCTTTGGTGCAGAAGGCTGTGGGGTTTATTCCCACACCAGGCAGATCAATTGCTGACACTGTAGTGCAGCATAAGGGAAATGCTGCATTCCTGAGAGTTCCACCTTTCAGATATGATGCTAAAACTGAGGTCCTATCTACATGAGTTGGTGGTAGCTCAAGTAGATGTAAAAAATCCCATGGCACCTATTAAAAAGAGAAGGGGAAATTCTTTGATGCCCTGGTCAAATTTCCCCTAGTAGTACTATAAATACCACCATGGATCTCCTCTGAAAAGAGGCGACTAGTCTAGTGGGACTAACCCAGTCAATAAAGGTTAAATAAAAAAAAATTATATTAATTTTCCAGAATTCTTTCTTTCCTGGTCTACTGCAAATTGAGTAGATTTCAATTTGAAGTAACTACTTAAAAGTTCTTCATTAGTTGCATCCATACTGGGGTGAGGTTATCAAGCAAGATTAGGCTCTGAATGAAAAGTTTGGGAAGAGGTTAGAGTGGATTCTTTCTTGCTGAGAGAAAAAAAAAACAAGATTTTGGAAGTACTGAAGGATATGCTGAAATGCAGAATGTTAAGCTTCGAAAACCCTATACTTTCACAGAAACCCTACACAAATATGTTAATAGCTGTACAGATGCAGCTGTACCTATTAGGAAGAAGTACAGAACTAACTCAAAAAAACAAGCCACCCTGGTGGAATCCCAACATCAACAGGCTGTATAACCGAAGGAAGAAAATCATGGCAGAAATTAGGAGGTGCAGCACTTAGCAGGATGAAAGCACCCTCATCACACTAAACTAACAACTCAGAAGGCAAATAAAGTCTACCAAAGCCAAATTTGAGGTAAGTTTGGCCTCCCAGGCCAAGGACAACCACAATGCATTCTTTAGCTATGTCCATAACCTCAAAGGCAATACACAATTGTGTGCAGAGCTCATTGTAAAATGACCTATACTGAGCCAGAAAATATAGCAAACATACTGGCCGAAAAATTCAGCTCCAACTTTACCCCTCTCTTCCCTTCAACCTTCGCTCAGGAAATACCATCAAATACAACTCTCCCTGCTATCACTGGGGTACAGGTCCTTAATGCTCTCTCTAAGGCCAAGAACACTACATCAATGGACGCAGACAATATTCCAGGATGCCTTCTAAATAGCATGAAACATGGCTTATCAGTCCCTCTGGAACTGCTATTTAACTATAGCCTCCAAATAGGCTTCATGCATCATGAATGGAGAATAGCAACAGTCATCCCCCTGCACAAAGGTGGGCCATCTACAGACCCTGGAAACTACACACTTGCAAATCTCACTAGTCTTGTATGTAAAGCCATGGAATGATTTATCATGGAAATGATCAAAAATTACATAGGAAGCCTGCAGACAATGGACCCAACCCAATTTGGTTTCATCAAGGTCAGGTCATGGCTACTCATCCTGGTGGACTTCTTTGAGACTGTCATTCATGCATACTTATCCTGGTGGACCTCTTTGAGAATGTCATCAAAGCAAAGGGTGAGGGCAAAATGGTTCACACTGCCTACCTTGAGCTGGCCAAGACATCTGACACAATATCCACTTGGGTATTGTTTACAAACTTAAGAGGTTAGGTACAAACTCTTATGTCATTTGGTGCATTGCCAGCTGGCTCACAGACAGGACCCAGGAAGTTAGAACAGGGGAGTCCACCTATACAAAGAGACCAGTCTCAAGTGGAGTCCCTCATAGATTGGTACTGGGACCACTCCTATTTGGCATTTACTTCTCTTAAGTCAAGGCTTCTGAATGACTAAATTTGCTGATGATTGCAAATTAGGAGCCTTTATTGAATCATCCATTGACAGACATGTTTGCCAGGAAGGGCTGACACAGACAAACAACTGATGCCAAGAAATTCATAATTGTGTCCTTCGGGAAGTCAACTACCCCTAGTAACTATCATACTGACAACATACTCCTAAGCGCTGACCCAGCAGTCAGGGACTTGGGGACACACAGACAGCAATCTAGCTTTTGATTACCATGTGTCTATGGTAGTGAGAAAATCATTCTATGTTGTGCAACTTATAAACAAAAGTATGGCATCTAGGTCCAAGGAAGTCATTGTTCCACTGTATTCGTCATTCATTAGACCTATCATTGAGTATCATGCGCCCTTTGGTATGTACCTAACCAGGCATTTCCAACAATTAGAACATCCACATCCACAGAGGTTCCTCACAAAAAATACAGGGCATACATAACATATCCTATGCAGAGTGTCTCAAGGCCCTATCCCTGCATTCTGCCTCTTACAGGCTTGTTGAGGGGAATCTATGCCTGGCATACAAGGCACTGCCAAACCCCACCCTGATGGATATCCTGCAAATCCACAAAAGAAACAGCACCAGAATTACCCATTCTAAAGACTTAAATCTTGCCTGTGATATAAAAAGGACATGCTGGGGAGACAGGTATTAATCACAGACTACCCTTTCTCTGGAACATGCTCCCCATCCGTTTGAAGCAAAGTTCGTCCCTAACCCAATTTAAGTGTAACTTGGGACAGTTGGATAGGGAACAGAAAATGTATCCCTAGTTTGGCACCTATGTCTCTAATGGACACAGGCAGCCTGTAAATGGTTTATCTCCAAAGACCCTCCTTGTAAATGTTTCACCTCCCAAGCCCTTCCTTACACTTGCATAGGGTACCAGAATTTGTCAGAGATTTGGGATGCATGGCTAGGTTTGACAAGGCCCTTGTGGTCGTTAGCCTAGTAAACACCTATGAACCTATGAAGGTAACAGACTTAGCTTGCCTAGTCATTCAAATGAGGCCATATGTAAATACTCATAAGTCTGACAGGACCAAATACTGGAGCTAGGAGTTTGTTAAATTTCCTGTATGCATATTTCCTGTAGAATGACAAAATGGCAAACAGATGACTGGATAATGGACTCTGGCAAAATGTTAAGGAGGTAAACTGATAATCAGATTTCCCAGATAAAAAAACTGAAAAAACTGTGATCTCTATACAAGGCATGGTAAATTAGGAATCCTGCATATTTTAAGATACATTTTTACAGTATCAGTTGATCTATGAGAGTACAGCATCTTTTTTAACAAAACCCTGCATTTGCGGATGTCACTGTACTCAGATGACGCATGCTATGACATAAAACACCAGCTACTTGAGTACACTCACCCACGCAGCCTGCAAGTTCACCCCATGCTAGTAGTGATCATTTCCTCTAACTCAATAATACACCAGATTTGGACCCACATTATTAAATAAGTAATATAATATATGCTTACCTAATTTACAGGGAACTCCAAAAGCAGCAGTAGTAAGAAGAGGTACTCATCTACAGAATAAATGCAGGAGGGTATTCCCTACCCTTGTCTCACAGATCCACTGATGCGCTAAGAAAATCTCTCTTTTATCTAATACTAAGGACCCTCCCTGATGGGTAGTAAATTGGGATGGATTCTAACCAGTACCACCAGGGTAGGAAGATCCAGACAGCTGCCCTATTCCCGAGTTTCTCAAATATGGCGCAAGTTGTATTTGAGACAATACTTATTGAAAGCATACAGTAAGGGCTAAGTGGGCATAGCACAAATGTTTAAACACAGAAATTCCTGAAGCTAGAATAAGAAGTTATGTACCTACCATAACGTTCCATGTTAGTTGTCTTCTCTCGCCTTCTTTCTTGCTTGATGGGTTCGGAGCCGATCCCTCGGCTCCGACTCGGCACTTGCTTTAGCTCGAGAACTCCTTTTACCAGCTCGAGGCAGCCCCATATCCCATGATGCAAGGCAGGAAGTACCCAGATCTCGTTTGTTGACAAAAGGGCAATAACACCAAGCATAAACAATACTTCCCAAAGGAAAAAGAAACTTACAAATGGAAAAAGGACCAGGTCTGAATGGTCTTTAGCATTATAGTTTCTTATACAAGGTCTGTCCAGGCCAGGGGAAGGAGGGAGGGTCAAGAAAGAAGGCGAGAAGACAACTAACATGGAACGTTATGGTAGGTACATAACTTAATGTTAAGTTGTCAATCTCGCCTTCATTCTTGCTTGATGGGACCGTCCCTAGCACCTCTATCCTGGGTGGCTCAATGGAACAAACTCTTGAGGACTGTAGAGCCAAAACTGGCTCTGTCCCTGGAGGCCAAGTCCAATTTGTAATGGGAAACAAAAGTGTGAGGAGTGGCCCAAGTGGCCGCTGCACAAATAGTGTCTAAAGGCAGTCTAGCTTGAAAAGCTGTAGAAGTAGCTAAACTCCTAGTTGAATGTGCTTTAGGTTTTGAGCACAGCTGTTTTCCCCTGATCGTATAAATTTCAGTGATGACCGAAGAAAGCCATCTGGACAAAGTCACTTTAGAAACAGGAAGGCCTTTTTATTATCCGCATAGGAAACAAAAAGTTGATCAGATTTTCTAAATTTTTTGTTCTGTCCAAATAATATCTAAGCTGCCGGTGGACGTCACGATAATGTAGCGTTTGTTCAGCTCTATCTGAGTAGTTAGGAATAAATACAGGAGATCAATAGATTGATTCAGATTATTTTTGAAGCGACCTTAGGTAAAAGGATGGATTAGTTCTCAAAGATACTCTGTCTTTGTGAAAAATCAAATAGGGGTCGAACCGAAGAGCATGAAGTTCAGACACCCTCCTGGCAGATGTAATAGCCACTAGGAATAAAGTTTTCCAAGAAAGATATTTCAGGGAACAAGAAACAGCTGGCTCGAAGGGGAAGAATCAAGGATGTCAGCACTAAATTTAAATCCCACTGAGGAGGAGGATTCCTGATTGGAGGCTTTAGTAGGAAAATTCCTTTCAAAAAGGCCCTGCAGAGCCTATGGGACATAATATTATGATCTGCTATCCCGACATGAAAATTAGAAATAGCAGCCAACTGAACTCTGACTGTGGAAGAAGAGGAGCCTGCATGGAAAATCTCTGCTAAGAAGTCCAGAACTGCCTGAACAGGGGCAGTAAAAGGATCAATATTTTGGGCCTTAGCCCAATAAGAGAAACGTTCCATTTGCTTGTGTAAATCCTCCTGGTAGAGGATTTTAGTGAAGTTACTATGATATCTCTAACTGGGTTAGAGATCAAAGGAAGCCTGGCTAAGGAAGGAAGTGGAGCAACCATGCTGTGAGGTTGAGAGAAGGGATTGACCGGTGCAGCTGACCGGATTGGTGAATCAGTAGATCTGGCACTGGGTCCAGATGCCACGGCTGCACCAAAAGGTGATGATGGAGGAACGGGAACCAAACTTGTCGAGGCCAGTAAGGGGCAATGAGAATCAATTTGGCTCTCAAAATGGTAGCTTTCTGGATCACCTGAGGGATCAGAGGAAATGGAGGAAGGCATAAAGAAGTCCCTGGGGCCAATCCTGGGTCAGAGCGTCTCTGGGGATGGCCTGATAGAGGGAAGAGGCTGAAGAAGTCTGGACATTTGCTGTTTTGGGGAGTAGCAAAAGATCGCAACATGGACGACCCCATTCCAGAAAAATCTCTTCCGCTATGGATTGCTTGAGAGACCACTCGTGAGGCATGAGAATAGCTCTGCTCAATCTGTCCGCTATAATGTTGGTTTTCCCAGGGATATGCGTTGCTACCAGAAACCGATGAGAGGAGATCGCCCATTGCCATAGTCTGAGAGCTTCTCGACACAAGGGGTAGGACTTGGTTCCGCCCTGTTTGTTGATATACCAAACTACAGACATGTTGTCTGTGTGGACTGCAATTGTCCCTACGGGAAGAAAGTCGTTGAGGGCTTGCAACGTTAAAAGCACTGCTCTCATCTCCAGGACATTTATGTGCAGATGGTACTCGAGCGGTTGCCACGTCCCATGAACCATCCTGCCCTGATAATGACCCCCCCCACCCGATCAGGGAGGCATCCGTGGTGACAGTGGCTATCGGGGACGGAGGTACAAAGCACCTGCCTTGGTGAACCTGAGACGATGTGATCCACCAAGCAAGATGTTCTTTGCATGTTTGTGTCACCAGAATCTGGTGACGCATTGGGAGTTGCTGGTATGACCACTGTGTGAACAGCATCCACTGAAGGAGGCGCATGTAGAATCGAGCCAGGGAAGAAGAGTGATGGCCGCAGCCATAAGACCTAATACCTTTAGAACCATTCTGGCCTGTACCTTCTTGCTGGCCAGAATGATCCTGACATGAGTCTGAATGTCTGAAACTCTTTGTTCTGTAAGGGTAGCTGACATCCGAACAGTGCTTAAGTTTGCGCCTATGAAGGTAATAGACTGGCAGGGCGATAAGGATGACTTTTCGTAGTTGACTGAGATGCCCAAATGAGAACAAAGGTCTATTGTGTAATCCCTGGCTTGTATAAGCTGATGCCTGGTGGTGGCTGACAGGAGCCAGTCGTCGAGATACGGAAACACCTGGAATCCTTGACGTCTCAGGTGAGCCGTGACCACTGCCATGCATTTGGTGAACACTCTGGGGCCTGTAGTGAGACCAAAGGGCAGGGCTCTGAACTGGAAATGACTGGACCCCAGCCGAAAGCGGAGAAATCTCCTGGAGCGTCTGTGAATTTTGATGTGATAGTACGCATCCTGAAGATCTATTGAGCACATCCAGTTGTCCTTCTGTAAGAAGGGCAGAATTGACTGAAGAGTGACCATTCGGAATCTTGTCTTCCTGACAGACTTGTTGAGTCTGCTGAGATCCAATATTGGTATCCAGTCTCCCGTCTTTTGGGGACCAAAAGAACCTTGAGTAGATTCCGGACTCTGAATGGTCTATTGTGACTGGCTGAATGGCTCTTTTTTGCAGTAGTTTTGCGATCTCTAACTCTGCAATGTCCCTTAGACCGGGTGGTACATCTGGAAGGGAACTTGAGGGGAAGGGACTTACCTCGAAAGGAATTATGTAACCCTTGGATATGATCGACTGTACCCATCTGTCTTGAGTGAGGGAATGCCAGGCTTCTGGGTACAGTGATAATCTTCCCCCGACTGCCTCCAAGGAGGGACAGCCGGGCAACACCTCAGGGATGCTGAAAGGGCTTCTCAGGAAGAGACTCCCTGTTGCCCTGATTCTTCGGACCCCCTTTGCCTCTAGAGCGGCGTCTGTTGTTGTTACCCCCTCTGCCTCTAGGGGTAAACTGACCACGTGAATCCGGCGTGACTCCTAAATTGAGGGTTCCTAGCTGCGAAGCAATCTTTTCTTGGGCCCCTGCAGCTGTAGGATCCTGAACTACTTCTCCCAGCTCCTTAAGGATATCTCTCTGGAGTCTGGTGAAGTGACAAAGATAATTCAGCGAACGCATAGCAAAGGTCGCTGAGGAAAACATCCGCTTGCCGTACCTATCCATGGTCCTAGAGTCCTTATTAGGAGGATGGACGGGCACGGAAGGATCTGCAAGTTCCTTTTTGGTGGCCGCAGCCACCACCATGGCATCAGCGGGGACACCCTTGGTAAGGAATTGTTTGTCACTAGGGGCAGTTATAAATTTAGAAGGCCTCCTAGGGACTGGCTCTACAGAGTCAGGAGCTGTCCACGCCTTCGTGCAATAACCTGCATAAGGGGTCGAAGGCGGAGACACCCAGGAGGTGGAGGGCCGAGAGCCAAACGCCTCTAGGTATACTGACTCATCCACAGAGGGATTGTTGGTGGGCCAGTTTCCCTCTGTTTCAGAAGTTCTAGGATATCTGAGAAGGAGACATCCTCAGAGGGGATCTAGGGATCCCTCTGACTCATCAAAGTCAGTATCCGGTGACAGACTCAGGGAGTCTACATGCTTCCTCTTACAAGTCCTCTTCCTAGGAGGATCTCCCGAAACATCAGGAGAATCCTCGGAAGAGGGGAAATTCCCAATGGGGAAACCTGAGGCGGAGGATCTCTGGGTCCTGTAGCAAGAGAAGTGGCAGAGATGTCAACAGGTACAATAGTGGGAGGAGCTACGGAAGAGACTGCTGACTGATACCAGTGGCCAGTACACTCTTCATCACCTCGAATGCTCCCCTCCCAGGCAGGTCCGAGAGGCCCCGCTCCGAAGAGCTAGGAACTCCAGGGGCCACCGAAAAGGAAGTCTCCGAGGCAGATGTCGGAGCCGAGCTCACCAAGGCCGAGGCTCCAAGGGAAGAGCGGGTTCGGACAAGGGTCCGATGCCACTCACCCGTCGGAGGAGACCATGGAAGCCCGACCACCGAATCCCTCTAAGGAAGAGGAGATAAGAGTAGGGGCTGAAGGAACAGAAGGGGGTATCCGTCCTCCAGCCATAGCAGTAACCATACCCGAAGACTCCAACTCCAAGCTCTGGGGTAGAGTTGAAGGAGGAACTGTAACGGGGTGTGGACCAACAGTCGTCTGCTGAGACGGACTGTGTAGCATTTGGGCCAGTACCTGTGACTTGAGCAATCTACTGACCACTCTCTCTAGGTCATGGTCTGACAACCTGGATGACCTTGAAGATCGGCTCCGATGGCTCCGTTCCGATAGAAGAGGCGAGGCCGGAGCCGAAAGTATCGGCTCCAAGGAAGGAGACCTCGACCTCTTCCTGGAATGGGTCATCGGAGCCGATATTACTGATCCTGTCGGCACCGATTTCTCGGAGCCGGCAGAACGCCTCGATGTATCGGCTCCAGCCGGAGCCGATACAGCCACCAAAGTAACGGTGTCGGAGCCGATCGGAGCCGACACCGATGCCTGTGCCACATGGGTGTCGGAGCCGACACCGATGTCCGTGCCACGTGGGTGTCGGAGCCGGTTGGAACCGACACCACAGTGGTCAAAGCAGATTCGGCACCGATAGCCATCGGCGCCGAAAGCTTAGTGGATCCAGAATCGGCTCCAGCCGGAGCCGATCTCGACTCTATTCGAGTCGGAGCCGAGTCCACAGGCTTAGAAACAGAAGCCTGGGTCTTGGCAGATTTAGTTGATTTTTGTGGGGCCGACTTAGCCGGAGAGCCCTCCGGCTTAAGAAGACCCCTGAGAATCAACTTATTCCTTCTCTCCTGCAGGACTCTCTGGCTGAAGGAGTGACAAATAGCACAGGAGTTCTGCAGGTGAAGAGGGCCTAAACAGTAAAGGCAAGAAGTGTGACCGTCTGTCAGAGACATCTTCTGACAGCACGAGTCACACTTCTTAAAACCTGAAACCCTCTCTTTAGACATGGTGCCTAACAAAACACACACACACCAGTCCAATTAAATTAAACTAATACCAAAAAGGTATTTAGTAAAAAATACCAACACACACACCCTAACAGGGGGGGGGATGGGACAGGGAAATTAACTGACTAAAAAATTAAAAGAGACAGGGATTTCTGTCAGAAAAAGTTAAATTTAAAGTTAAACTATCAAAACAAAAAGTTTTTAACTAAAAAGGGGCTTAAAAGTCACAAATGTGAATTACTTACCAGGAGCTGGTAAAGAGAAGACCTCCCAAGCGAAGCGGCAAACGAGATCTGGGTACTTCCTGCCTTGCATCATGGGATATGGGGCTGCCTCGAGCTGGTAAAAGGAGTTCTCGAGCTAAAGCAAGTGCCGAGTCGGAGCCGAGGGATCGGCTCCGAACCCATCAAGCAAGAATGAAGGCGAGATTGACAACTTAACATGAAGCCAGTTTTAGCAAAACATTATCATTATCTCAGTCATTATGGCTACATCTTATCCATAAAGTTCTGCTAAGCATATTTACATTTTCCATTCATGTTTTGACATTAACTGCTTCCTGAACTAAATGTTGTAATATGTACCTGCATTTGTAAATATGTATTTATATTTTTGTTTTGTTAGCATATCCTTGTATTGGTAAATAAACATTGTTCACTTCCTATATGATGCTATTTACCCAGGATGTGCCTGCAAATGGTCAATCAAGATCAGTGCACTATCTCAGTAAGTAAGTAAATAAATAAATAAAGCAGGCTTTGACAGCAGCATTTCCCACCTGGTGGACTGAAGGCAAAAGATGATACAGTTGGTAATCCACTTAGAGTATGCCTGCCTAGTAAGTGAAACCACTTTCGCTCACTGATAAAAAAAAGGACAAATTAGTGATCTGTATTATTAACTCATGTAGCATCTTCAGATAATACCAGTTAATTTAACTGATTATACAATGGAAGATTATGATTACCCATCATGCCGAGTAGATTACTTGTTTGGGACATGGATACCAAGAAATTCAGCTCTCGACAAAGCTCGAGAAGTGAATCTTGGCATCCATGTTGAGACTACATAATATTTCACTACAAATCAGAAATCTGACCATAATTCTTTACAGTGCAAGGTGATTAATGTCTCATGTACTACAAATTACCTAAAAGAAAGGTAAATGAAAAGCAGACAGTGTTGTGCAAGATTTGAAAGATGGTAAAGCAGTGGGAAAGTGGTGGACATCCTTACCTATTTCCTGTGTAAGGGAAGCAGCTGTTTTCAAAATGCTGTGTGTACTTTAACAGACAGCTTGCAGAAATAGAGGTTGAAACAAAGTTGTTTCAAGTCCTGCTGTTGCTGTTTTCTGGTTGTTGCTGCCTGCTTTTAGTGCAGACTTGTTAACAGTGTGTAGAGAGTGCTTAACAACTGCTAAGCACCCTTCTAAGCATTGTTAATATCAGGCACTGAGTTACTGCAGCATTTAACCAGGGTGTAATTTAACCATTTGGGGCATAACCACGGAGCTCCATGCACTACAAATAAATCAATAACACTGGATGAGCTGACTGAAGTTGCTGAGGTCTAAAAAGTAATGAAAATCATCTTTCGCTTTCAGGACCACGAAAACATGGAACTAGAACAACCTCCTATCCTCTAAGATTTGGGCACACGCTGCTGCCCCTTTCAACAGTACAGTCTGGATCCCATAACTTATGCAAAAATGGACTTGATCTGCCAGTAGGCCATTTTCTTTAGAAGAGGACCTATCAGCTCTATATCTTAATCTTAAGATGCCATGCCTAGAATTTGCTCGTCTTCTGTGATGGCCCTTCAAACTATGGTGAATGTGGAAAACTGCCAACCACCCCATCATGACAGTCTCCGACCACAGACAAGACTGTGATAGGACCACAGAGGGAGTCAGGATGATTTAACTGCAACTGGAGAGAGGATAACTATGTGACGCTTAAACATATGCAAAGCCAAGTATGAATTAAATATTGCCACTTCATCTAAAGTTAACTGAAAAGCCTTTTTAACTATGTCGAGTCTTAGAATCAGATCTCCAATTGTACCATACAGTCTGACCCGGAAGACACTGAAAACATATTAGCTGATAAAGTTTGTTCCAACTTCTCCACCTTTTCTTCTCCTTGTACCTCCCTTCACTACATTCAGTCTATACCACTGCCTACAATTACTACAGAACAAGTCTTAAAAATCCCCTCCAAAACAGAAAACACTAGCTACAGGAGTCAAGACAACATGCCTTGCTGTCTCCTTGCTAGCATATAACAGTTTCATCAATTCCCCTCTTAAATGTATTCAGTGTTTGTCTCTTTAGTGGGTAAATGCCCGAGGCCTGGAGGGCAACTACTGTGGTACCATGCCACAAGGCTGGCCTTAGCATTGACCAGCTATAGACCAATTATCCTTGCTAGCATCATGCATAATTATGGACCTCATAAACTGTGATATTGGCAGCTTACAAGTGCTCATTCCTAACCAGTTTGGCTTGGTAAAAGATAACACCTACCTACTAAATCTGATGAATTTCTTTGAGAAAGTCAACAAAACACTGGATGATAGCGAATCAATGTAGAACATCTTCCTGGATTTAGACAAGGCCTTTGACACTATTCCAAACTTCCACATTAATAAGAAATTTTGAAATTATGTACTTACCATAATTTGGCATCTATGTTGTCCATTTTCATTCTTCCTTACAAAGAGGTCTAGGATCAGAACTTCAGATCTGACTTGGGCCCATATACAAGACTTTGTATCCAAATCTTGAGATTCTCCCCGTACCCATAATGCTCTACACACTCTCCAATTCCTCATATTGAGTTTGCTGCCCTACTGCTCATTGTGCTATACAGACAGGACAAATACAAGAAAATACTGAGGCTAAAACCAGGAACATGATGGTTCCAATATCACCCAAAGATCCTTCTGGAGAGACAGGGCAGGGGGGATAGCTGCGAGACACGGTGAGGAAGAATGAAAATGGACAACACAGATGCCAAGTTATGTAAGTACAAAACTTTTAAATCTGATGTCCTTTTCATTCTTCCTCACAAATGGGTCAGAGTCCCCAGCTAAATAACTCTCAGGATGCCCTTAAGGAAGGCATGCCAGAGCACTGTTGAACCAAAAGAAGCTCTGCTTCATGAAACAATGTCTAATTTGTAATGTCTGACAAAAGTATGAGTCTTGGACCAAGTGGCTGAAGCGCAGATATCATCAATGGAAGTTCTTGAGGAAAAGGCAGATGATGTAGCCATGGATCCAGTGGAATGAGCTCTAAGAGGACGAGGCAATTCCAAACCTTTTTTTAGAATAAATCAACAAAATACAATCAGTAATCCATTTGGCCAGACTAATTTTGGAAACTGCTTGACCCAAGCGGTTAGGCGAGAAGGATACAAACAACTGATCAGACTTCCTATACTGTTTTGCTCCATGAAGATAAAAACATAATTGTCTGTGGACATCAAGGAGGTGAAACAAATATTTGCCCTTATTAGTAAAGTTCGGAAAGAAAACTGGTAATTGAATGGACTGATTAATGTTAGTCTCCATAGCAACTTTAGGCATAAAGGAAGGGTTGGGCTGTAGGGACACCATGTCCTTATGGAAAATAATATATAAGGGGGCTTTATCCACTCACTCCCAAACTCCAATCTTGCCCCTCCAGTCTCCATGCCGCTAGCTGAACCAGGGTAATCTAGGGCACTGTAGCAGCTTTATCCCTCTGCATCATGGGATCAGACATAAAAACTGTTTTATACACTCGGGCAGAGGCTTGTAGAAGGTATCTGTCTTCTGAGTAGTCAATGCAAGCAGACTAAGGCTGCATCCACTCTGCGTGGATGTTATAAATATTTTAAGAAAACCTTCACCTTTATTCAATATTTGAAAACTTTTAGTTATGTACTCACCATAACTTCAGATGTTTGGGATCCATCTCGCCTACATTCTGACTGATGGGTTCGGAGCCGATCCCTCGGCTCCGACTCGGCACGCTTATGCCAAAGAGCGAAGTCTCTTATTGGCTGAGCTTACTATATCCCAGGATGCACCACTACCAGTCCCCCAGATCTAGTTTGTCCGCATACATGCACACATGCACGCACTGCTTATATAACATCGTCAGATGAAACAAGATAAAACAGTAGAACTCAAAACCGTTCAATCTCTTCTGATCTCCAAGGCAGGGGGAAGGAGGGTGGGTATTAGGAATGTGGCGAGATGGATCCCAAACATCTGAAGTTATGGTGAGTACATAACTAAAAGATGTTATGTGATCCTATCTCGCCTACATTCTGACTGATGGGACAGCGTCCTAGCACCTGAATCCTGGGTGGCTCACTGGAAAACACTCCTGAGTACCGTGGAACCAAATGATGCTCGCCTTTAGATGCCACATCCAATTTATAGTGGGAAATGAAAGTGTGCGGGTTGGACCAAGTAGCCGCAGCACAAATCTCAGAAATAGCGAGCTTGGAATGAAAGGCAATAGAAGTAGCCATAGCTCTGGTAGAGTGAGCTTTGATAGATGTTGTAAGTTGCTTATTTGAAGAGGAATAAGCCTGAGTTATACAATCTCTAATCCATTTGGAGATAGTAGCTTTAGTGATGGTTTTACCCAATTTATTGTCTGAAAAGGACACAAACAACTGGTCTGATTTTCGAATTTGCTGAGTCCTGTCTAGATAGAAGCGCAACTGCCTGTGAACATCCAATTTATGGAGGGTGTACTCCGCTTCGTTGGAGAATTTTGGAAAGAAAACTGGTAGCTCTAGAGATTGTTGGAGACAGAGATTAGAACAAACCTTTGGGACAAAAGATGGGTTAGGCCTAAGTGATACTCTATCCTTGTGAAAAATCAAGTACGGTGGTTTGATAGATAGGGCTTGAAGCTCTGAAACTCTTCTTGCAGAGGTAATTGCAACTAAGAAGGCAGTTTTCCAAGACAGATATTTTAACTCACATGTAGCAGCCGGTTCGAAAGGGGAAGATGTTAAGGCACGAAGTACCAAATCAAGATCCCACGGAGGCGCAGGATGAAAAACTGGGGGTCTTAACAGCCCAGCACCTTTAATGAAAGCTTTGCATAATCTGCTGCTCATCAACGGTGGATCCATGGATTCGTGAAATTTAGAGATAGCTGCCAGTTGGACTTTAATAGTAGAGACTGAAGATCCTTGATTAAACAAGGATGTTAAAAATTTCAAAACCTCTGGAATCGGGGCAGTGATAGGATCTAAGCCCCTGAGTTGAGCCCAGATAGCAAACCTCTTCCACTTACTGAGGTACAATTTCTTAGTGGTGGGTTTGTGGGCCGAAGATAAAATGTGAATAACTTCCGGGTCTAAGGTGTGATTTCTGACTAAAGTCGGAAGTGGAGGAGCCAAGCTGTCAATTTCAAAGTGTGAAGGGACTGGTGTTGTCGTCCCGACTGATGAATCAGCAGATCCGGAGTTAGATCTAAAAACCAAGGATCGTCCACAGCATGTTTCTTCAGGTAGGGAAACCATACCTGACGAGGCCAGTACGGAGCAATTAGTATCATTGTGGACCCCAATTGAGAAGCTTTCTGAATGACTTTGGGGAGAAGTGGAACCGGAGGAAATGCATAAAGTAGCCCTGTTGGCCAAGGTTGTGCTAGAGCATCCATAGCTGCCTCCCCCTGACGTGGAGTCAAGGAGAAGAACCTTTTGCACTTTGTGTTTTGTGGTGTTGCAAACAGGTCGCAGCACGGTGTCCCCCATCTTCTGAAAACCTGAGCTGCTACTGTTTCGTTCAGGCACCACTCGTGAGGAGAGAGAATTGTCCTGCTTAATCTGTCTGCCAATATATTGATTTCCCTGGAATGTGGGTCGCTACCAAGAAACGGTTGGTAGCTACAGCCCATTCCCACACCCTCATGGCCTCTCTGCAAAGGGGGTAAGATCTGGTCCCTCCTTGTTTGTTTAGATACCAGACCACCGACATGTTGTCTGTGTGGATAGCGATAATGCCTTGAGGGAGAAACTTGTGGAGGGCCTGTAGGGACAGAAGTACAGCCCTCATTTCCAATACATTGATATGGAGAAAGGTTTCGTCTGGAAGCCAGGAACCCTGAACTAACCTGCCCAGACAATGCCCCCCCCCACCCTGTCTGGGAGGCATCCGTCGTCAGGGTGGCCACCGGAGGGGGGATAACAAAAGGTCTTCCCTGATTCAGACTGGACGGTTGAAGCCACCAGCGGAGGTCCCGTTTGCACGTTTCTGTAATCATAATGGGGTGATTGAGGGGGAGATTCTGAAAGGACCATTGAGTCGATAACAGCCACTGAAGAATCCTCATGTGCAATCTTGCCAGTGGAACTAGGAGAACCGTGGCAGACATCGAACCTAAAAGTTGCAGGACCATCCTGGCTGGGGCTTTGGATCTTGAAAGCAGGGCTTGAACTTGACTTTGTAAAGTTTGAATCCTTTTGGTAGGAAGAAAGACGCGCATCAATTTTGAGTCTATCTCTGCTCCTATGAACCTTATGCGCTGAGAGGGCAGCAAGACAGACTTTGACCAATTGAATGTAATTCCCAGGGTAGCACCCAGGGAGATGGTGGCTTTGAGGTTGTCCATTAGCAGATGCCTGGAGGTGGCAGTCAGGAGCCAGTCGTCTAGATAGGGAAACACTTGGAATCCAAGACTCCTCAGGTGAGCAGTCACTACTGCCAAACACTTGGTGAACACCCTGGGGGCTGTGGTGAGACCAAAGGGCAGTGCACAAAATTGGAAATGACTGTCTCCCAGGCTGAAGCGCAGATACTTCCTGGACGCCCGATGTATCGGTATGTGATAATAGGCGTCCTTGAGATCTATGGAGCACATCCAAACATCCTTCTCCAACAATGGGAGAATGGATTGTAAAGTGACCATTCAGAATTTGGATTTCATGACGGATTGGTTTACTCTGCTGAGATCCAATATTGGTCTCAGGTCCCCTGTCTATTTTGGCACTAAAAAGAACCTTGAGTAATTTCCGGATCCGATCTGGTCTGTGGGGACCGGTTGGATGACTCCTTTTTCTAGCAGCTTTGATGCTTCTGCGGCTGCAATTTCCCTTTGACTGGGTGGTGGGTCCAGGATTTTTTGGACGGTGGGGGTGAGTGTGTGAAGGGAATGGTGTAACCTCCGGCAATAATCCGAAGCACCCATCTGTCCTGAGTGATAGACTCCCAGGCTTTTAGGTGCTTGGCAAAACGGCACCCGACTGGCTCCGAGCAGCACAGCCGGGCAATCCCTCATGAAGTGTGGGAGGCTGAAGAGCCACGAAAGGACTCGCGGTCTCCAGAATTGCGGGCCCTCTGCCTGCCCTGGGACGGGCGTCTCCCAGAAAAATTTCCCGTCCTCTGCCCCTGGAAGGGGAATCTTCCTGCTGTAGGTGAAAAGGCGTACGTGATTTACGGAACGTCATCATCCCCCCTGCTTTAGCCTTAGGATAAGGCCGAAGGGAGTGGAATAACGTGCACCTACGGCAGATAAAGTTTTTCCCTCTTGCTCACAGCGGGTAAGAGTGTCTTTAACCTTAGGTCCAAACAAAGAGGACCCATCAAAGGGATCGTCGGCGAAGGAAGACTTGAAGGCCTCCGCAAAATGACACAAACGGAGCCAGGCTTGTCTCCGTAGAGCCACGCCTGTGCCTGCTGCTCTACCCGCCCCTTCGGCCGCATATGAAATGAGCCTCATGGACGAGTTAGAAATAGAGGTAAGGATAGCCAACTGAGAGCTAACCGACTGGGCTAGCTGCTCAGGTAGGTTACCCGAGAGGGAATCTGACAGCTTCTTGACCAGATCCCTCTGTAGCCTGGTAAAATGTGCCAAATAATTCAGGGACCTTAGTGTAAAGGCCGCTGAAGTCAGGGTGCGCTTCCGCATCGGTCCATGCTCCTAGACTCCTTATTAGGAGGATGGACGGACGTTGAAGCCTCTGCCACGTCCTGTTGTGTAGCAGATGCCACCACCATGGCATCTACAGCCACGCCTTTAGTCAAGAACTCCTTCTCGGGTGGGGCAGACAAAAATTTGTTAGGGCGAGAAGGCACTGGTTCCACGGTATCTGGATGTTCCCACGCCTCCGACAAACCAAATCCAGGAGCTCGTCAAGAGGCGGAGACACCCAGGAGGCGGAGGGCTGAGCCCCAAAGGCCTTGAGAAGCACTGACTCATCAGCAGAGGGGTTTGGATATCCAGGCGCCTCGTTCTTTGAGGGTCTCTAATATGTCTGCAAATGAGACATCATCCGAGGGCGACTTCGGGACCCCTCTGCATCATCAAGATCAGTGTCCGATGTAAGAGACTCGGGGGAGTCCACGTGCTTCCTCTTGCACGATCTCTTCCTTGGGGGCTCCTCTGAAGAGAACTCCGAAGAACCCTCAGGAGGAGGGGAACCCCCAGTGGTGGTAACCTCAGGCCCGGGCTCCGCTGCCTAAGGACAGGGGAACTGCCAAAGACCCAGTCTCCACGCCCAGGGAAGGTGCCGGTAAAGCCGGAGAGATGGCCGAAGAAGACTTGGCCAAGGCACTCCTCATAGCTCTGAAAGCCGGACCCCCAGATTCCTGGGAGTGTCCGGTCCCCGGAGCCATGATAGCAGACGGAAGTCCCGCAGCCGAAGCACCGAGAGGGAGGCTCGGAACCGACAGCATAGGTCCCGAAACGTCACCCCCGGGTCCAGCCGAAGAAGTCCGTGTGCCAAACTCGGACCCGAAGGCCGGGGTTGGAGTGAGGGTCGGAGCCGACCCTAGGATCTCCACCGGCTCCAACAGCACCTGCTCCGACGGAGCCGAAGCGGTCGGAGGAGGAATGGCAATGACATGGGCATGGGCTGTCGGCTCCGAAGCCAACTGGGTCGGAGCCGAAACAAATTTTTGAAAGACTGAGGACTGGAACAGTCTTTGGAGCACCCTGTCTATGTCCGAATCTGACATCCTCGATGACCTAGAGGATACTGAACGGGTTCGAGTTGGCCTCTCCAACGGCCCCAAGGGGCTAGGGGACCGGCTCCGAGGCGACTCGATGACTATCGGCAGAAGGAATACCCAAACTAGTTTCCATCGGTGCCGAGGAGGACTTAGGCGCCGAGGAGGAAGTGTCTGAGCGGACAACCTTCATCGGCTCCGAGACCAGTGGAGCCGATGAAGGTGACCGCCTCGATGCCCCAGCCATCGGCTCCGAAGCCAGAGGAGTCGAGACTGGTGGCATCGAGGCAGACGTTCCGCCCTCGGCCCAAGTCCTTGGAGCCGAAGGAGAAGCCTGCCTATGTCTTTTGGCGGTCGGATCCGACGGACTGGTCGGAGCCGCGCCTTTTCTTTAGCAGGAGAAGGAGAGGATGCTAAAGCTTCTTCAAAAGAGGGTTTTATAAGGCCTTTCAAAATCAGTTTATTTTTCCTCTCTTGGAGGACCCTCGAGGAAAAAGCGTGACAAACGCTGCAGGACTCCTGTAAATGTTTGGCGCCCAAACAATACACACAGAGAGAGTGGTCATCTGTGATAGACATTTTAAAGCTGCACTTAGTGCACTTCTTAAAGCCCGAAGGCCTAGGAGCCTGAGACATTATTAGCAACAAATTTAACAACAATTACAGAAAGACACACTTTTTTTTTTTTTTTTAAACTGTCACTACAATAATTAGCTTGCAGTCGCCGATTAAGGTAACCTGTCCGACAACAACAGAAAGGAAAATTTAACTAAAGGGATCCAAACCCCTTAGGATTTGAAGCAATTGACTGACAGGAAAAAAACCCTACAACTGAAAGGGCCTCTAGTCAGAACCAATACGTCAACCACACACAAATTTCACAGAAAAAAATAACCAGTCACACACAAAAAGTACAGTATAGCTGTTAAAACAGCTGTTTGTTAAGGAATTAGCAACTTTCTGACAGAAAAGTTAGTGAAAAGACACTACTTAGCTCAGCCAGCTCGAGACCACGTCTTTGCTAGTTAGCGGCAAACGAGATCTGGGGGACTGGTAGTGGTGCATCCTGGGATATAGTAAGCTCAGCCAATAAGAGACTTCGCTCTTTGGCATAAGCGTGCCGAGTCGGAGCCGAGGGATCGGCTCCGATCCCATCAGTCAGAATGTAGGCGAGATAGGATCACATAACATCATATCTATCAAACATAACACAGAATAGTAACTAACCCAAGTTAAGAGCTATCACAATATCTATTAAACATCATTATTGACTGGATTAAGTCAAATATAGTATCAAACATCCTGAAAATTTATATAACTGCTCTCATCTCTTACATTCCAATGGTGCTTATTTGGACGTACACATTCTGACATATGCTAAAGCACTCACTTTTCCCATTTCATAATTAAAGCTATAACTGACATCTCCAGACATGATTACACTTCTCAAGATGACAGAAAAAAATATTACCCATTACGCAAAGAAGGTAATAAACATTAAAGAGAAGTTATGTACTCACCATAACGATCCATCTGATATTGTTAATCCTAGTTCATTCCTTACGCATGGGTATCTGTTCCAACCTCGGGACTGAGCCAGCCATTTTCCAAGCTCGAGTCAGCTTCAAACTCTCGAGCTAAACTCTTACCCACAATCCCCCTCTCCCTGTTACCTCAGATTTCATTTGCAACGTTGCCATTCGGTCGAGTCAAGCTACTTCTCTTGAGCTAAGTACAGTTATTTGTCATTTAATAGATTTTCAGATTACTTTTCTGTCAGAAAAATTCATATTTCATTGTTGTCTTTTACCCTATCGCATCCAGCGTATATAATTTCTTAAGGTTTTTCTGCTCCTTTCTTTATCACTTTTACCGCAAGGTATTCTCTCTTTACCATCATTGGTAACCCTTCCCCCTTTTCTCATACCTTCTGGTACTCTCTTGTACCATTGCTGGTACCTTTTCAATTAATTAATTTGCTGTCATGGCAGATAAGAAAGGTAGCCTGGGGTTTAAGTGGTGTTCTGATTGTGGACACAAACTACCTACTTCTGATGCACACTCTGTGCGTTTATTGTTTGGGAGCCTCCCATTTGTCTGTTGACCCATCCTGTACTATTTGTGAGAACATTTTGAATAGAACATTGTTGGAAAGGAAAAACAAGCGGTTACTGAAGGGACTTCTTAAATCTCCCTTTTCAGAGGCTATTTCTGGGTCGGAGGCCTCAACCCCTGCTAGAGCCCATAAGAAAATCTTGGATGTTCCTATTGAGGCTAAATCTTTGCCTTCATCCCCGGCTGGGGACTCCAGCCAACCAAAACCTAAAAAGGCTAAAGTTTCGGCTCCGGAGCTCACTCAGTCAGCCCCAGTGCTTTCGGTGCCTAGACCTTCGGCACAGAGGCCTTCGGCTCCATTAGTGATTTCGGCTCCGTCTTCTCCTGCAGCCTTCACTATATCGGCATTGAGGGGTTCCTTGGTTCAGACTATTAAAACTGCATCAGCGCCGACCTTTCAGTCGGCGCAGACCTTGACCACGTCGGCTCTGAGATCTTCCTCGGAACTGATGCCTTTATTGTTGACTCCAGTTTTGCCGGTTCCAGCTTCGGCACCGACAACCACTTTGGTACCAATCCCTGTGTCGGTGCAGACCATGACCTCGGCAATGATGACTTCTTCGGTGCAGACAACCATAGTCCAGTCTCTCTCGGCACCATTGTCCTCGGTGCGGACGGATGATATGGGCACAAAGTTTGCCTCTTCTGTGGACAGGCCTGTTTTTCCCTCAGTCTCCGTGAGGTCCACTAGAAGCCTTTCCGAACATGATGTGTTGCGTCTTGTGGATTAGGTGCTCTTGGCCAGAGGTATCCCACCCCTCAGGAACTATCCTTCCTTGGGAGGTGATCATCCATCCCCCAAAGACCCCTTCTTATTCTCCTCCTTCATTTCCTTTGAAGTCCATGGATATAGGAATGTCTTCCCCTTCTGCGGTTCCCTTTATGGATCTCACTAAGGAACCGCAGTTGCCTTCGTGGCAGGAAGGTTTTTGCTACGACCCAGGATGTCAGTTGTGACACGCATAGTTTGCTGCTCCACAGCCATCCAGGGATTCTGGGTTGGCAGGCTGAGCCACTCTGGGCAGGGGTGACCTCTGTCCTAGACATGCACTCCTCTTTAGGTGGACCAGCTTTCCAACTGATGGAGAAGGCTTTCATTGCTGCTGGTGGTACTGGACTGTCTATACCTCCGCCCTCCTCTAGTACACTGGTTTCAGAATTCACACCTAGCGGACACTGGGTACAAGGGCCTCAGGAAATATTCCCACAGGAGGTCCCCCGGAAAAGTTTGTGTAAGAGGAAGCACATGGACTTCACAGAGGTGTCCCTCACTGAAGACACAGATTTCGATGAGGGGGAAGGATCCCCCCGGGCACCCTCTGAGGTATCATTTGGTGATATCCTTGAAATCCTGAAGCAGAGAGGTGACTGGCAGTCCTCTAAGCCGACCTCTAAGGAATCTATGTTCCTGCAGGCCGTTCGCGCCCGGTCCCCTACCTTCTGGGTTACTCCACTTGCCGATGAACTTGTCCGGCTTATCGTGCAGTGTGCTTGGAAGGCTCCTGATACTGTCGAAGCTATTCCTCGGAGGCCAGATAAGATTTTGTTTCCTCCTGCTTCGGATCCCCATTGGTCCAAAGGTCTTCCTGTGGATGCTTTGGTGGTAGCGGCCGCAACAAAAAAGGATCTGGCAGAAGAAGAAAGCCAGACTGTCCATCCACCTAACAGAGAGTCCCGGGCCCTGGACAGGATAGGGAAGCGCACCTTTGCTTCAGCGACTTTTACTATCAGGTCCCTGAATTATATGACACACTTTACCGGGCTTCAAAGGGATCTGATTTCTGAGCTCTCTGAAACCTTGGCTGGTGCTGTGTCTGATGAGGTCCATGACAAAGTGGTCTCTCAGCTGGCTACCATTGAGTCAATATCTAACTCCTCTATGCGACTGATATCTCACACATCAGAAGGAACAGTTAGAGCAGCAGGTTCAGCTGCGGTCTTAAGATGACACGCATGGATGCGCTTGTGCAATTTCGTGGAACCCTTTAAGGCTTCCTTTCTTAATGCTCCCATTGAGCCCTCCTCGTTGTTTGGACCCAAAGTTAAAAGCACACTGGCCAGATGTGAACAGGACGGTAAGACCCTTCTGCCACAGGTGTCCGTTATTCGTCCCCTCAACGAGCTTTCTCCCGAAACCAAAAGAGTTTGAAGATATGGTTTAAGAAATCTCATTGTCCTTTCCGTGACACCTAGAGTCAGAGGGGGAAACTCTCATGGAAGACGCTCCTTTCAGAGCAGAGGGGATCTGCATAACCAGGGTTCCAGGGATTCTTTCCCTGGTCAATCCTACCAGCGCTCCTGAAGAGCGGCCCAACTCCTTTCCTCTGGAGGTGGTTGGGGACATTTCTCCTTGCACCCTTCTGCCTGGCTAACCATAACCACCGAATCTTGGGTACAAAGGATTATAACCAGAGGTTATCATATCCCCTTCGATCTTTGTCCCGTCCCTTCAAAAATCCTTCCCTATGTTCCACCCAATCAAAGGGAAGAAGCAGCATTAGAGATAGAAAAGCTGCTAAGAAAAAAGAGTTATCCAAATAGTCCCTCCAGACCAGATAGGATCCAGATTCTACTCATGACTATTTCTGCTGCCAAAGAAAACCGGGGACTGGAGACCAATTTTGGATCTCAGTGTATTGAACAAGTTTGTGAGAATACAAAAATTCCAGATGGTCAGAATACAGTATATCCTCCCGCTTTTGGAAAAAGACTATTAGATGTGCTCGATAGATCTTCAAGATGCATACTACCACATAAAAGTGGACAGGCCATCAAGAAGATTTCTGCGCTTCCATGCGGGAGCCAGTCACTACCAGTTCAGAGTACTGCCCTACAGCCCCCAGAGTGTTCACAAAGTGCATGGCAGTTGTCACAGCTCACTTGCGACTTCAAGGATTCCAGGTGTTTCCATATCTAGACGACTGGCTCATTTCCGCCCCCACCAGACATCTTCTGGAAGAAGCCCTGGCATACTCTCTCCTTGCTGCTCAAAGGCTAGGCATAACCATAAAATGGCAAAAATCCAATCTCACCCCATCTCAGTCGACAAAATTCATAGGGGTTATCTTGGACACAAAAAAACTGCAGAGCTGCTATTCCAGAGCACAGAATTCTAAGAATAAAGCAACAACTAATTACAATCCTTTCAAGGGAGAAATCCACGGCTCACTCGGTTCTTCAGCTGTTGGGTTCCATGGCAGCCTCCATCACCATTGTTCCCCTGGCCAGGTTTCACATGAGGCTTCTACAATGGCTACTGCTTACCCAATGGTACCCTTTTCAGCATCGTCTTTTAGCCAAGATCTGAGTAAATCACAGGCGCAAACCAGATTTAAATTGGTGGATGACACACAATCTCTCACAATGGTCTCGCCCTTTCTCCTCCCAGCAACCCAAGGCCACAGTGATCACGGACGCCTCCCTGATGGGATGGGAGGGCTATGTCAGGGACAGACAGCCCAAGGCACTTGGTCCGAACTGGAGGCCCATCTGTATATAAATGTTCTAGAGCTGAGGGTGGTGCTTCTGGTGTTCAGCATTCCATCCCCTGCTGTCATCTGGGACAATTGCGATTCAATCAGACAACATGGCGGTGGTCTGGTACATCAACAAGCAAGGTGGAACCAAATCCTACCACCTTTGTCGAGAGGCCATGAGGATATGACAATGGGCGATGGCTACAAACCGTTTTCTTCTACCAATGCACATTACCGGGAGTTCCAACGTGACAGCAGACAGACTCAGCAGGTGCATTCGTCAACCTCACGAGTGGTCCCTGAATCCCTTGATAGTGGCGGAGATCTTCTACCACTGGGCCGTCCTTGCTGCGACCTCTTTGCATCCCCGACCAATTACAAATGCATCAACTACTTCGCCCTGATTCCTCCTTTGGGACAGTCACCCGGAGACACTTTAGTCCACGATTGGCCCTCGGGTCTTCTTCACGCATTTCCACCCTTTCCCCTCATTCCCCAATTTCTGAAGAAAGCCCACCGGTTGAAGAGCAAGGTGATCCTCATAGCACCATATTGGCCTCAACAGATTTGGTTCCCCTTCCTTTGGCCTCACCTACTAGATCGACCATGGATTCTCCATCCAACCCCGGAGTTGATCTCACATCCACAGAACCTGATTCATTCCAACTTGAACAGCCTGAAGTTCACAGCTTGGCTACTCCAATTCCCTTGATTGCCAGGCAGAATGATCTTTCTTTACCAGTACGTGATATTCTCATTACTTCTCATAATTCTTCCACTAGAATTACTTATCTGAGAAAGTGGAAAAGATTTACCTGTAGGCTGAAAGATAAACAAGTAGAGCCCTTTTCAGCACCAGTGTCGATAATACTAGACTATCTGGCAGACCTTTTTCAATCGGGTCTATCGGCCTCTACCATTAGAGGTCATGTGGCTGCAATTTCTAATTTTCATGAGGGTGTCCAAGATTCCTCTCTTATGTCCCATAAATTGTGCAAGACCTTCATAAAAGGTGTAAATCATCTGAAGCCACCTTTTAGAGAACCTATTCAACCATGGGATTTATCATTAGTTTTATAAGCTCTGACAATGTCACCTTTTGAACCAGCCTCTTCTTGCGACCTCAAGTATTTGTCATGTAAAACCTTGTTTTTGGTCACCATTACTTCTGCCAGACATATTTCTGAGCTTCAAGCTTTATATGTATCAAGAGTCCATACTTGATTTTTCATAGAGATAGTGTCTCTGAGAACTAATCCATCATTTATGCCTAAAGTGATCTCTGAAATGTCCATTAATCAAGCCACTGAATTGCCAGTTTTCTTTCCCAATCATTCAGAGGAGAGTATTGCTACATACCCTAGATATCCACAGGCAAATCCGTTTTTACTTAAACAGGACTAAACCCTTTCGTAAATCTGACCAGTTATTTTTGGCCTTTTCTGGACCTAAATTAGGATCTGCTGTTGCTAAGGTCACATTGGCTAGATGGACTGTGTGACCTTCATTTATACACAACGTAATTGCTCATTGCCTACTACCATGAAAGCTCATTCAACAAGGTCGGTAGCAAATTCTGCTGCCTTCCATGCCAGAGCTTCTTTAAATGACATCTGCGCAGCTGCAACTTGGGCTACGCCTCATACCTTCATCAATCATTACAAAATGGATTTGGCCTCCAGGGGTAGAGCATCCTTTGGTTCTATGGTGCTCAGGAATGTCCTTCCATGAGAGCCTCCCAGGAATATAGGTAGCTGGAGACTCTGTCCCATGCGTAAGGAATGAACGAGGATTAACAATATCAGATAAAGAAGTTATGTCTTACCATAATGTTCCATCTGTATTGTTGATCCTCGTTCAGTCATTACAACCCTCCCTCCTTCCCTCTCCTGTGGTTTCTAGTGGATCTCACCATCTGGTTCTCTTAGGTTATTTGACCAGAGGTAGCCTCTACCTTCTTTGACTTGCAAACTCAACCTGAGGTAACAGGGAGAGGGGGACTGTGTTTGAGTTTAGCTCGAGAGTTTGAAGCTGAAGCGAGCTTGGAAAATGGCAGGCTCGGTTCTGAGGTCAGAACAGATACTCATACGTAATGACTGAACAAGTATCAGCAATACAGATGGAACATTATGGTAAGACATAACTTCTTTATCTGTGTTGTCCATTTTTATTCTTCTTCAACTGTTGGGTTCAGATCCGATTTGCAGATCTGACGTGACCGTTACTTCAGCTCATGGCCACCAAAAAAATCTCGAGTTCCTCCCTTACCCACAATGCACCACCTCCTAACAGAAACCACCATATCTAGAGCTCAACATGAAGGACAGTGGCATCTTTATAAACCCTCGTTCTTTCAGAAATCAACTGTGAAAAAAGGATGGGGGTTGGTGGGTGGGGATTTGAGGAAGAATGAAAATGGACAACAGAGATGGAACATTATGGTGAGTGCATAACTTTTTTATCTGATGTTGTCAATTTTCTTTCTATCCTCAACTATTGGGCCAGAGTCCTCAATGACCTAAATTTCCAGGTGGACTCTAAGGAAGAATATTCCTGAGCACAGTTGAGCCAAAGGCTGCTCTTCCCCTTAAAACTAGACCTAGTTTGTAACGATGAAGAACAGTATGAGGACTGGCCCAAGTTGAAGCTGCATATATTTCAACCATGGAAGCTCTAGATAGAAACAATGAGGAAGTAGGCATGGACCAGTTTAATGAGCTCCTAAAGGTCCTAGCAAGGACAGACTCAATTTGTTGCAGATAAATGATATGCAATCCTTCAGCCATCAGGCTAAAGTCACCATTGCAACTGATATGCCCAATTTAGAGTCTACAATGGAGCCAGATAATTGATTTGTCTTCCAAATTATTTTGTTCTATGTAAGTAAAAACGTAATTGCCTAAGGACATCTAATGAAAGCAACATATATTCACCTTTGTTTGCAAAATTAGGAAAGAAGACTGGCAGATTAACGGACTGGCTGATATTGTATTCTGACACTACCTTAGGAAAGAAAGAAGGGCTGGTACGCAGTGCTACTCTGCCTGTATGAAAAATCAAATAGGGAGGATCAGAGGACAATACTCGAAGTTCTGAAATTCTTCTAGCAGAGGTACTGGCCTCTAGAAAAAGTGTTTTCCAGGTCAGGAATTTAAGATCATATGTTTCTGCTGGTTCAAAGGGGGAATGAATTAAGGCCTTAATTACCAAATGTAGATACCATGGTGGAGTAGAATCCTTATAAGGATGTCTAAGCAGGACAAGAAAGCCTTACAAAGCTTAGATGAAGCCAAGGAAGAATAGTCAAATCCAATATGAAAGTTAGAGATAGCTGCCAACCGAACCCTAATTGCTGAGAAGCTAGCTCCCTCATTAAAAATAGTTTCCAAAACTTCAGGAACACTTTGTACAGGAGCTGGGAAGGGGTCAATGTGTTTCTGATGTGCTCAAAAAACAAACCTTTTCCACTTACTTCTGTAAAGTTTTCTTGCCTTGTGGGAAGATAGAAGTATATGACAGACAGAGAAAGAGAACATCGGTTGTCTGGCTATCAAAGGAATTTGAGAAATCATGCTGTTAGCTTGAGGTTTGAGATATCCAGATGAATCATGCCTGTTGGGTGAGACAGGAGGTCTGGAATCGGATCCAGAATACAAGGTGGGTAAAGTAGTTGAGGCCAAAGGAAAGAGAACAAAGTATGACAAAGTCAGTAAGGTACAATGAGGATGACTTCAACTGGGCAGCTTTCCCCAGAAATTTGGGAATTAGGGGAGTTGGAGGGTAGGTATACAGGAGACTGGGGGGCAACCATGGAGTACAGCACCCCCCAATGATTCCCCCTGTGAGGGGATCAGGGCAAAGAAGTTGATGCACTTGTTGTTTTGGGGAGAAGCAAAAAGGATTGCAGCAAGGCTGTCTACATTTATGGAAAATCATTTCTGTCACTTTCATGTTGAGAGACCACTCATGCAGTAGTACAATCGACCTGATCAATTTGTCTGCTACTGTGCTGGACTTCCCCGGAATGTGCTTTGCTATCAGAAAGTGGTTGGATGAGATCACCCATTGCCATACTCTGAGGGCTTCTTGACACAAGAGGTAAGACTTGGTTCCTTCCTGTTTATTGATTGCACCAAACTACTAACATACTGTCTGTCTGAATCGCAACTGTCCCGAAAGGGAGAGAGTCTTGGAAGGCCTGCAATGCTGGAGCACTGTTCTCACTTCCAGGACATTGATGTGTGTGTTGTCCTCTTTGGGGGACCGAGTGCCTTGGACTGTTTTCCCCAGAAGTGCCCCCACCAATCTGTGATGTGTCCATGGTCACTTTGGCCTTGAGCGGAGGGAGAATAAAAGGACAGTCTTGTAAGACCTGATCTAATCGAATCCAACACGGAAGGTATTTCTTGCATGCCTGAGTGATTCTTAATGGGGCTGACGTGTTGATAGAGAATCAACCGTTAAGTTGCTGGCATCCATTGAAGAACTCTCATATGAAATCTTGCTAGAGGAATTAACATTACAGCCACTGACATTGACCCCAAGGCTTGAAGAATCAATCGGGCTGAAATTTTGGTACTGTGAACTATTTTCCTAACCTGTTGAAAACCGCTCTTAGGAATTCTAATGTTTGAGATGGTTGCAAGTGAGTCTTTTTGTAATTTGTGGTTATCCCCAAATGGGAGCAAGTCTGCAGTACCTGATCACTCACTCTTATTAGTAGATGTCAGGTTGGGGCTGTAATGAGCCAGTCATCTAAGTATGGAAACACTCTGAATCCCTGCAGTCTCAAGTGAGCTGCTACCACTGCCATGCATGTGGTAAATACCCTGGGGGCTATGGTGAGGCCAAAGGGCAGTACTCTGAACTGGTAGTGACTGGCTCCCAGCCAGAAGTGTAAATACCATCTGGATTGTCTGGTCATTTTTATGTGATAGTATGCATCCTGAAGGTCTATCGGGCACATCCAGTCGTCTTTGCCCAAAAAGGAAAGAATGGAATGAACAATGACCATCTGAAACTTTGTGTGACAGACTGATTTGTACAAGTCACTGAGATCCAACATTGGTCTCCAGTATCCTGTTTTCTTTGGCACTAAAAAGAATCTTGAGTAAGTTCCGGATTCTATCTGGTCTCTTGGGGCCTCTTGGATGACCCTTTTTTTCTAGCAGCATTTGTATTTCTGTTGCTGCTGCTTTTTTCTGACTGGGTGGAACATTGGGAAAGTTTGATATAGAAAGAAGTGATAGGGAAAAGGGAATAATATAACTGCTAAATATAATTGTCTGCACTTTTCTAATTTCTCCAAATCTTTTGGGTTTCTAATACCATGACGGGAATGGACCTTATTCCTAAGTTAGTATGATTAAAGTTTATGAAATTAGCATTGTTTAAATCTTTAATGTCAGTGAAAAGTGCTCTTCGCAGCACCCGCAAAGAGCTCAGTAATGACTCCTGCAATTCGTATGGGGTTACGTGGATTAGTAACATATCTAAATATGATTGTAAATTATTTTTTATAAGACCCGTTGCACCTACTACTATTGGAACTGTCTGGGTATCTTTCTTCCACATTGCTCATGTTTCTGCCTGCAGATCCTGGTATTTTATGACTTTGTGTCTCTGTACGCAAGACACTATAGTCACTGGGTGAGGCGATTTAAATAATCAATGCTACTTTTGTCTTCTTTTCTTGGACCACTACATCCAGTTTTTTAGCATCTATCTTTTGAACTGTTGGTAATGGGTGATCCAATGTGATATAAACCATCATTTTGTATGATGCTTTGTGGCTAATGTTTCTAGTGTTTTTCAGCCACTTCGATAACATAATGTTTGCACAATCCCCAGTGCAACAGTCTCGCCACATTATTATGCCTTTCTGTATACAGTTCTTCTGTCTTTAGTGTGTCGCAACCAGCAACAATGTGTGTGACCGTTTCCAATTCGGTTTTACAAAACCTACATGTCTGTTTCTCCCACATGTTCAATGGACTTTGTAAACCAGCATGTATGTAGCCCATTATCTTGGGCTGCCAATATTAACCATTCATTTCTTGGTTTGAATTTGTCTCTCCTTAACCATTTCTGTGTTCGTTCTTAATCAACATGAGGCTCTTCAGATGTTTTCTATACTTGCAACTATATTTATGTTTTTTCCACATTTCTTGCCTTCTCATCTGGTCCTTCATCTTATATTCTCTCTTTTGTTTTGTGGCACATTAAGCAGCTGTCTGGTTTTATCTACTTCTGGTTTGATTTCCATTCCTGCTTGACATCGATATGCTTCTTCTAAATTAAGCAGAAAAGTCATCTTAGATTTATTCTCCTCATGTTTCAAAACTTTCACTACATTTGGATCTTGTGAGGTCAGTAAATTTGTGTGGAGTTAACGATAGAAAATCTATACATGTAATCACTTTCAAGGAGGCCCATCCCTCCTTCGGAATGGGGAAATACATAATCTTGGTATACACTGATTTTTATAAATTATTTGGTGAGCATGAAGCATCCTTCTTGTTTTAATATCTAATCTATCCAACACTTTGCACCCATGTATCTCTTGTGATGTTTAGCCAGGTTCTCTGCAGGGATAATCGACCCCCAATTGCCTCCAGAGGAGAACAATCAGGCCTCCTTTCAGGAGCATTGGTAGAGTCTACTGAAGAAAAAATCTCTGGACTCCTGGTTCTGAGGGCCTCCTCTGTTGCATGGCTGTTGTTGTCCATTAGAATTCCACCCTCTGCCCCTGGGGGAACTATCTCTACGTGGATCTTGGAAAGGACCCTCAGACTTCCTGAACCACATCTTTCATCCACTTCATTGATTCCTAGAAAAAGATCTTTGAGGAGTCGAAAAAAGTGCACCCACTGCAGAGAGGGCATTTCCACCCTTTTCACACCTACAGTGTGTGTCTTTAACTTTGGGGCCAAACAGCGAACTGCCATCAAAGGGTGCATTGACAAATGAGGACTTGAAGGGCTCTGCAAAATCACACAAGCACATCCAGGCATGCTTCCTGATGTTAATGCCTGAACCCACCACCCTTCAGGCACCTTAAGCTGCATGCAAGATGCACTTCAAGGACAAATTAGAATTAGATTGCAGGGTAGCCAACTATGAGTTCACAGAAGTCTGATCCTCGGCCGTACTGGTCCCAGAAAGGGATTCTGAAAGTTCCTTCATCAAGTCCCTTTATAATCAAATGAAGTGTACCAAGTAGTTCAGCAACCTAAGGGCAAATGTCACCAAAGCTTACACATGCTTCCCAAAACTATCCAACACCCTAGGCTCCTTGCTAGGGAGACAGACAGAGGAACTTTTCTCAGTTTCTTCTTGGTGGCTGCTGCCATGACCACAGCATCTACGGGGGCAATCCCTTGTTCCAGAATTCTCTAGCTACAGGTGGAGCCAGAATCTGGTCTGGTCTTTTGGGGATTGGATCAACTGAGTCAGGTTCTTCCACGCCTGCCTAGAGATCAAGTCAATAAGCTCATTGGTGGGTACAGTAACCCAGGAGGTAAAAAGGCCAGCTCCAAAGGCCTCCAGGAATACAGATTGCTCTGTGGAAGGGTTATCAGATGACCAACCACCCCTTTGCTTAAGGATTTCAACAATGTCTCAAAATGAGATGTCTTCAGGTGGTGATCTTGGGGACCCTTCCCTTTCATCGAAATCAGTAGCCTCAGTGACAGATTCCTGAGTGGAGTCCAAGTGGCTCCTCTTGTACTTCTTCATAGAGACTTCCTTGGTGGGGTGCTCCAGTGAAGTGTCGGAAGAGATTGTAATACCCTGGTGGGTAGCCTGGAGACTTCGAGCGGACTGTCCCTGTGGTGTAGAATGATGTGGCTCAAGGCGCAGAGACACCTGGGATCCAGAGGGAAGATGCAAAGTGGGAGAGACCGTCAATCTTGCTGAGGCAGAGAAAACTTTCTCCACCACCTCAAAGGCAGAGCTCCTCAGACAGAAGGCAGCTGATGGAGCTAAGAAGTCATGCTTCTGGCCTATCGGTTCCCTCTGGCCTGAGGGCAGTCCACCTGAGGCAGAGGTCAGAGCTAAGCTGTCCAGTGCCAAGACTCTGAGGGGCAAAGACAGCTCTGACAACTTCAGTGTCAACCCTACCTCCATGGATCCAACAGGGAAGCTACAGCTCCAAGAGTCATCTGGCTCCAGAACTGTCACAGCCAGAGTTCTCAGATACATCCTCGAAGCTGAAGATGCCAATATCTGCAGATCCAAAGACAGACCCAGCATACTCAGAATAAGAGGCTCTGAAACAGATGGTCGGATTAGAGAAGGAGCCAAGTGAGGTGGCGTATTCCGAACTAGGGCTTCCTGACCCAAAGGATTAGGAGCTGGGAGAATTCCCATCTGTATCAATGCTGAGAGAAATGTACTCATCATTCCGTCGACATCAGCTTCGGTCAGACTTCTGGAAGAATGAGAGAAAGTTAAGGATGGGGGACTTAGATCTGTGTTCCAAAAAAGGAGAAGTTACTCTGGAAGGTACTGAATCAATAATGGGTGACTACCTAGTTCTTGGAAGGATCTTGGATCCGAGCAAGGCGTTGTTGGATCTGGCACTGACATTACTGAAGTAGTGTTCGGATCTGATTTATGCCTTTTCTTAGGTGGCTTCGTGGATGAAGGATTCGAGAATCCTGAAGGTTTAGGAAACTTGGTGGAAGTCTCCTTAGTTTTAGCAAAAAACTAACAGCCCCGTTACCAAAGGCAGAAGCGGAATTCCACCGGGGACCGAAACTGATGTGGTACTTCCGGGTTTTCGCAATCAGGGCCAGCAGAGTTCTCGGAGCGTGGAGAGTTATATGCATCCTTTAACAAACTCTGGGCAAACAGGACTTAGATCTATTAATTCAGTTATGAACCCCATTCACGATCGATTGAGAGACTGGTCCAAAAGGGACTGTGGACTTTTTCCAACTGTCTCTGACAACAAAACGATTAACGTGGACTCTAGGTTAGTGACTTTAGAGGTTAGAATGCACAAAGTTCGTGCCCTCCAATGTGATAATGCTTATCTGAAAGAAAGCATTGGTAAAGGAAGGGTACCGAAAGGTCTTCGTGCCTTTAGGTTTCCTAATAGCATCAAGAAAGGCCAGGTGGAATGTGAAGAGTTATTAAAAATGTTCGATAGGCATGGTATCGAACTGATGGACTTTATTGTGAAAGTGAACAACAAAAGAATTAATGAACTTTTGAAAGAAATTGACGAAATTAATAGTTTGATTTTGAATTACCTTAATTTTAATCAGTATTCTTTTAGATATAACATAATTTTTGATAAGGTTGAGAATGAAGTGTGTAATAATATAGATAGAAAGAAAAAGAAATTGTTGAGAGATGAGTATGAGTACAAACATGGTTTGGCATACCCACTACCTAAAGCACATTTAGATGCGACGACGGGCAATAACAATGTTTTTATCCCCATGGTCACTTCAAATCAAAACGCTGTCAGTAATAGACAGAATAGTAACGACAATTCCTATGATTCTGAATACCCCCCATTACGGAGGTCTGAAAGAATTTTTAATAAAAATCATGTAAGGCCCGACAATTCTGATTTTTTTAGGGGCCAGGGGGGAAGGGAGAACCAGATACAATTATCGGAAACAATCCACTCGGAGGAAGAACAGCTACGAGTGAACCAAAATTCCGTTGAGAATAACTTATCTGAGGAAACCATTAGTACTAATGATGGACTAGTGTTCTTCTATAAGGGTTTTAAGATTTATAATTATGCAGGCATTGATTTGAGTAAAGATTTATTTCATTTATTAATGAGAGGTTTAAAGTTCGTCTCTGCAGTTAGGGAAGATGTTAGTAAAACACTAATTGAATTAAAAATCTTTCTAAGAAAATTAAACCTTAAAATGTTAAATAAAGATAAAATTTCCAAGGAAAACCCTGAGAAATTGAGTATTATAAAAAAGAAGAGTTGTTATAACCCCCTTATTAGCTATTTTAAGTTCTTTTGAAAATGTCTGTACCCAGGAAATTTACAGGTCTCTAAATGAAGACTAAAACAGGGTATTTAATTTGTCTAAGGAAGAAAGGTGTTATTGGAGAAACTAAGGGGTGATGTGAATGTAAGATATATGAAGCCCAATAAAGGTGGGGGCATGGCAATAGTAAACAATGTAGATTATCCTAATAAAATTACTTGTATGTTAAATGATCAATCTAAATATGAATTGGCCTCAAGGAACAAAATAAATCTTTCATATAGAAAAATTAAATTGATGTTGGATTATTCATTACACCAGGGGGTTATCAATGAAGAAGTTTTTAACTTTTTAAATGTAAAGCATCTGACAATACCAATTACCTTTGGTATTCCCAAAACCCACAAGGACTTGTATGAGCCCCCCATAAAGACTCATCATCTCTGGTCACAATAGTATTACATATCCGTTAGGAATTTTTATTGATTGTATAGTTAAAAATGCTATAGTACCTGTTGAACACATTTTGATTGATTCCTGGGATTTTTTAAGAAGAATTAAAAGTGAACTTTATCATGATGAAACTAGTTTTTCTACTGTGGACGTAGTGGATCTCTTTACCTCCATACCACATGACCAAGGTTTAGAAATGTTTCAAGATGTTTTAGTTGCAGAAAGCAATTTAACCGGTGTCATGATCAATTTTATTGTTGTACTGATGGAGATAATTTTAAAAAATATTTTTTTTACTTTTGGGGGTGAATTTTTCAGACAAGTCAAGGGCATGGCGATGGGTAATAGTTGCGCACCTATCTCCGCCAACTTAGTTATGTATAGATGGGAATCCACCTTTTTATTTAACTCCCCTTTTAAGGAGAAGTGTTTTTTATATCTGAGATTTTTAGACAATGTTTTTATTCTAAGGAAAAAAGGAGGGTCACATGCAAAATTACTTGATTATTTGAATGGGGCATGTGACTATTTCAAATTTACTGGCACTATCAATAAGGAACAGATTAATTATTTAAACTTTTTTATATAAGGATTTTAGTAATAAAAGTTTCCAGTCATGTGTTTACAGAAAGCCTACCTTCTCTAATGATTACTTAGAGTTTACCAGTAACCATCCTACCTACGTGAAAAGAAATATTGTCAAGGGACAAATGGTTAGAGTTATTAGAATGTGTTCTAATCTTTTATCTGTTAAAAAAGAAACTCAATTACTTTTAGAAATGTTCATAGTTAGGGGATACCCACATGCTTTTGTTTCACATATTCGGGAAGAGGTTATGAGTGATTGGGGTTGTAGATATAAACCCTTATTAGGAGCCAATGAAGATATATCACTACCAAAGCAACAAAAAGTAAATAATTTTCCACAAGCAATAGTATTAAGTTATGGTGAAACCTCAGGTAATATTCAAAAAATTATTAAGAATAACTGGACTATGTTTAAGGGGAATAATGAATTAACCATTATTGGTGAAAAGCCTTTATTTACATACAGGATAAATAGCAATTTAAAATCCCTACTGGAAAAACAATATTCAAATAATAATAGGAAATTAAAAGGGACCTCTAAATGTGGGTCTTGTAAATATTGTAGATTTATTATTGAGGTTCCAAAAATTAAGCTAGGACCTTATAATTTGGAGATAACCTTTGTAGGGGGGACATGTACCACTACGGGGGTGGTTTATTTAGCCATATGTTCGGAGTGTGGACAATTTTACGTGGGTAAGACTGAGTAGAAGAATATATGAACATTGTTATAGTATTAACAAAAAGAATGAGAAAAATGCATTATTTAAGCACATTAATTTGTTCCCTTCACATTCATTTAAATTTGGTATTCTTGAAGTAGTAGGACAAGATTTTAGAGGGGGTGACTGGACTAACAAGTTGTTTAGGGCTGAAGTTAGGTGGCAACTTAAATTAAATGCTAGTGAATTCCCTTGTTTGAATGAACATGTTAGTATTAAACACAAATTAAAATTTAGGGCCTTGCAACTTTGAATGTTTTATTGCTTGGGCTCAATTAAGTATTTATTTTACGTTTAAATTTTTATAGAAGTTTTGTATTAGTATTTTATCCCCTAACATTTTTATTAATTTTCTTTCTATTTTTTACTATGTCAGTTATTTAGGAAGTATGTCTTTTATTTATTTAAGCACTGTCACTTTATTTAGGTTATTAATTAATTAAGGTTCAATCAAGTCAAATGTATAAAAGAAGTTACTAATTGACATTTAATTGTTCTGATGAAGTTTTAATACGAAAGTGCTTGACCTGGCATATGTTCTGTTTTTGTACTATGGATTATCTTTTTGAATCAACTGTGCTTCTGGGTTTTAGATATAGGCATCAGAGTGGTTGGTTGTCTACCTTAGTTTTAGACTTGGAGGGTTGTGCTCCAGCAATAGCCTCAGGGAAAGATGTAGGGAATAACCCTTTCAAAATGAGTTTATTCTTTCGTTCCACAATGGCACATGGATTAAAGTTTTTTTTTTTACATATTTAGCTTTCAATTTTAAGGTGATCCAGGCCCAAACAATAAACTCAAAGAATGTGCATCCGAAAAAGGTAACTTGTGCCCACACTTTGGGCACTTCTTAAAACCAGAAAGGCCTTTTTCTGACATCTTGAACTACAAAATACAAGAAAGAGAAGAGGAAAACTCCTTTTATTTATATACATAGGAAAAGAAAAAGAAATACCAACAATTGTAAGAAGAATACAATAAGACAGTGTAAAGGCAGGAAAGATAATAACTACCAACAATGGTAAAGAGAGATTACAACAACTGTAAGAAAAGGGAGGATTTATAGAATTGAAAGGGAAAAACTGATATAGGCTAAAAAAAAAAAAAACCTGAAAAACGTATTGTTTTAATGAATCGCTTGAGAGCTGGAGGCAACCATGTCTCCTCACGAAAGCAGCAAATAAAATCTAAGGTACGTTACAAGTTGGTGCACTGTAGGCAAGGGAGGAGCTTGAGAGTTTTTTTGGTGGCCATGAGCTAAAGTAATGTCTGAGCTGGATCTGAGGATCAGATCCGGACCCAACAGTTGAGGACAGAATGAAAATTGACAACATCACATTATAACAGTGTTTAATAAGAAAAGAAGAAACAGACTGTAGTGACTGAAAGGCTTTAAAATTAACCTTTGGCAAAAGAAATCCATTTTCTTCCTTTTGCTCTCTTAGCAAAGAAATTGAAAGAGTGGACATGCATTTAAGTTTAAGTATCTTCTTCCTGCGAAATATCTATAGAAAAGCAGCACTCCGATGTATGGTCATCTCTCCAGGAATCTGACTCCTTAATCTGACTATGTAAGGATCCCAACAAGAGTAGTTCTTCCCTGTGCAAACAGGAGGTATGCACTGCCTTACAGGGCATGTATGTCTCTTGGTTCTTAGGTCTTCTTGAAGAATAACTCTAGCTGAGCCAGCAGAAGCCAATAGATGGTCCAAGGGCTCAGATATAGCCACTGCAAAATCACCTGTAGAAGTCTGAGGCAGAGAGGAAGCCAAACTGGAACCTGAAACCTCGATGAAAACTATTTTCTTCTTGGGGACCGTTCAAGGAATGTTTGAGTAACCAGAATCCTGCACCATGACTCTGCAGGTTAAGCCCTTCAATTTTTGGTTTTCTAAATGTAAGGGGGGGGGGGATTATGGCTGCTCCTAAGAGTTTTAGGGGTAAAGGACATACAAACTGAACACAACTGAATGTTGTGTTCTTTTGCCAAGCAAAGCAAAAAGGGTGTGTGATGATATTTATAGGAAATCTGGTGACCACTAAAATACTTCCTCTTTATCCTACACATAAATTCTGAGAACAGATATAATTTTCTCACAGAAAAATGGAGGAAGGCCTCAGTGGGGTACTTATCTGCCCACTTGATGAAACTAGATGACCGCTGAACCTGAAAAGTCACAGACACAATAGAGACTTGCTGGTTCAATGGCAAGAAAGTTGGGAATTTTGGCACCAGCGTTTCTGCTTTTAAACCGGCTCACTTTCAATCTCTAATGGCTATACCAACATGTGGAACGTGCACTAAAACTTTTGAAGCTGGCCTGACATCTGATCCTTGGCAGGATATATCCTATATGGTTTTGGTTACTGCAACAGTGATCTAATAATGAACACCAAGCCATTCTTCACCCAGAAAGGTGTTATAGAGACTTTGGAGACACAGCAGAAGTGATAGAAATATCACTGATGTTTGTTTGTGTCTTTCGGCTTTTCCTGGTTAGGGGTCGCCACAGCGGAACTCCGGTCCGCTAATGATTGATAGTTGATTTTTACGTGCCGAGTTACCAGCCCTGACGCACAACCTTCAATGAAGGTATGCCCATTCACGGATGTCTCCACGCAGAAGACGCTCTAGCTGAGAATCTATCCGGACAGCGTCTTACTGTGAGGCGACAATGCTACCGCAGCACCACCACCGCGACGACAGAAATATCATTGATAAAATAAGAAATAGGTACATTTTGCAGAAGTATTTCAGAAGTCCCTGCTGAGCATAAAGGTGTTGAATGGAGAGAAGAACTAAAAGAAATTGTAAGACAATCTAATGTAGAGGATGTGAAATGGGAGGAAGTAACAGCCAGATAAATTAAGACAAATTTAAGAAAAACTCTTAAGTGGAAGCTCTCAGGTCCAGATGTAGTACATAATATCTATTAACACCAGTAGTCAGACATTATGTAGTACATAACATCAAGCTAAAGGTATTAATATCTTTACACAAAGATTTAGCCATGAGAAATAATTACCTATATAAACATCTTGAACAGACACCAAACTGGATAGCAACAGAAAAAAAAACATACTCTTCCAGAGTGAACCTACATGGAATTCTAAGAACTATAGACCAATAACTTGCCTTCCTGCAGTATATAAATTATATACCAGAATTATCACAGATAGAGTTTACAGCAAAAATTCAATCCTGTCAATAGAATAAAAGGTAAAATGAAGTCATAAAGAGCAATGAATCATCTAATGTTGAATAAAGCCATAATCGATAGCTGCAAAAAGGGAAAAATCTAAGCATGGACACATTACAAAAAAAAAAAAAAAAAGATTCATTAACATCCTACATTATATTACATTACTCCACATTATAGATTATCAAACTAAAACAATGAGTACCAAGGTCAAACAGACCTTTACAGCAAAAATTCAATCCTGTCAATAGAATAAAAGGTAAAATGAAGTCATAAAGAGCAATGAATCATCTAATGTTGAATAAAGCCATAATCGATAGCTGCAAAAAGGGAAAAATCTAAGCATGGACACATTACAAAAAAAAAAAAAAAAAGATTCATTAACATCCTACATTATATTACATTACTCCACATTATAGATTATCAAACTAAAACAATGAGTACCAAGGTCAAACAGAAAAAACAATCAGCATAAACTAAAAGAAAATTCTAACCAAGCTAGATTTTCCACTGTGTGACTCTTGCACTAGAGGCAACGTGGGATATATGCAAATGACCCCTTAAGGACAGCAGGTGTTTCAGCTATACAGCAGTTCTGAATGCCCATGACTTTTTTTTTCCTTTTTAAGTCTGTTATGGACAAATTCAGGCCAATAAAGCCAAACCCCACTAGCTGAGGACATATATGTTTCAGCCCTCTTATGGCCTCGTCAGCACAGCAAAAGTGGAATATTTGGCTAACATTTATAAACACATGATTGTCGTACCCAACTGATGTCCATTACCATTAGGATGACTGCAAAATATCCCAACTAACAAACTAAAACAATGAATAACAAGGTCACACACAAAAAAATTAGCAAAAACTAAAAGAAAAATCTAGCCAAGCTAGATTTTCCACTGTGTGATTCCTTGAAACCTCTTGCATCAGAGGTAACATGGGATAGATGCATTACAGATCATGGAATGCTTACAAATGTACAAGATATACCCCACAATTATCAATTACATTGCAGTGACTATTAAACAAATGGCAAACCACTGTTTCATAGTCACTGCAATGAATCAGTGGCAAACCACTTTGCAACTAAGCCATGATAAAGGGCAAATTATTATCTCAGGTGTGAAGATTGGGGGAAGATGGGCGAAGGCTGCCAGCCTAGTCAAACAGAATTTGATACATAATTCTATAATTTGTAAATATAAATGTAAAATACAAGCTAGTGTTCTTAAATGAAAGAATACACTGTAAAATGTGAACTTCAAGATTGTAGCAACATTGCCATCTGCTGTAAGGAAAACTAAGCCAAGCATTTCAAATGTTCTTTGAAGTAAAATTATCTAAATAGTGGTGCCGAAGCGGCTGGCTGAACACATTCTTTCTATTGTCTTAACTAAGGAATAATTGCTAGAGTGTACATATGAAATATCTTTTATTGTTGTAGTTTTCTGAGCAGGTGTTAGATTGCTAAATAATCTAGCCTTTTTGCCTGGGAATTCCAGACTAAGTGTCAAAATGATGTAATGTGTATACTGGGAAAACCTAAGTGTCAAAATGATGTAATATGGGAGGGCCTAGCAAAGATGTTTGTTAGTGAGTTTAAAAACTATTTTTCAGAGAAAAACTGTGAGCATTTTGATCTTGATATCCCACTTATCAGCACTCTGCCTGTTGTCTTATGTAAGTAGTGCCTTAGAAATATATGTTCTTGTAGTAATAGCTAGGAACTTAGAAGAATGTTAGACAAGTGTTTTTCTGTTATATCAGAAGTTTACTACTGTATTGTTTTAAGTTTCTGTGTGATCTCTGAACTCTTAGATATCATTGTGGTGTAGTAGTATTGTCTTGTGTTTTAATTATTTATTATGAAATATTTTAAAAACCTTTACCTGTGGCTGGTTTGTGTAGAGATAAGTAAGATCTAGAGTACATTGCATATTTATAGAGTTAATTGTAATAAGCCACTCCAATAAGCCTTAGACTGAATAGTCACATTACCAACTGGATAATAATATTGCACAGTAATAATTGGACACCCTTTTAAGGGCCTTTGGGTAGCTGATAAGTATTAGCTGGTGGTGGCAGAAATTACTACCGTATAGTCTGGGTAAAGGGGCACAGTTGGAGAATCTGTGTCAGCCTTTCCAAGGAGTGTCTGTGAAGTTGTATAAATACTTATCTCAAAGTATGTGTGGTGTGTCAGCTACCTGGGCAGGGACACAAAGCACTGGTGGGACATTGAGGGTACTGGAGGTTAACTTGCCAGCTAGGCTGAGATCTGGACCCTATAGCTGTGCCAGTGGGGAGTCTTATTGGGGGTCTGGAGAGCAAGGGAGCAGCCAGCCCCAGACTGACTGCGATCTCTGTGTGCACTTAAGGGAAATTGTACTTTACTGTGTGTATTTGTTATCCTTTCCTCTTATATGAGACACCCTCCCTGGTGTTAGTGGTGAGGATTGAGGCTCCTTGATTGCTAGGCCACAGCACGGTCGTCACACCAGGGATAAAAATTCAGAGAATATTCCAGGGTGATTCTTTGTCATCAGTGCTGTTTTGTCTTGTCCTTAATGCGATAAGTTGTTTAATGAATAGAAAAAGTACAGTTGTGTACACACTTACCATAAATGTAGATGCTCGAGTATATACACTGTTGCAGTCATCACACTTGGGTTATCTGCCTGCAGGTAGCCCTCAATCTGCCCAAATACCAGAGACTTACTATTTCTGCATTGGAAGCTGTCGCTCTAGAACTGATGTCAGTTCGTCAGGGGTATAAAAACAGGCAGCCAACGCCATTACATCAGTTTTTCTTGCCCCAAATGTCAGGAGCCCCACAAATAGGGAGCTAAGTTTTGGTGGGGAAAACACCACCAGTAAAAAGTAAATACCAATAACCCTAAAAGGGGTGAGTAATAGCCATAGAGAGGAGAGAGAAAGAAACCAGGGGGCTGGAGGGAGGGAAGCCAGGACTGCAACAGTGAATACACTCGGACATCTGAATTTATGGTAAGTGTACACAACTGTACTATGTTCTTTGTGTTTCACTGTTGCAGTCATCACACGTAGGTGGATTCCCAAAGCTGAAGAAGGGTGGAGGCAGTCAAGAAGAGTTAGGGCTGGCTAGTATGCCTTGCAGGACTGCTGTTGCAAAATCTGCCCTGGATTTGCAAAAGACAGGCAGGTGGTAATGCTTGGTGAAGGTGTGTACAGAATTCCAGGTAACAGCTTCCAGGATGTCTCTGGTAAGGACTCCTCTGAGAAATGCTGTAGAGGTGCATGTTGCCCTAGTGGAATATGTTCTGACCCCTTCAGGGGTTGGTTTCCCATGATGCTTGTAGCAGAAATGGATGCAGTGTGCTATCCATTTGGAAATAGTTTGTTTTAAAATGGCCTTGTCCTCTGCCCCTGTTGCAAAGCTGACTAGTAACTGGTCAGATTTTCTGAAAGGCTTAGTCATATCAAGGTAGAATCTGAGCTCTCTGTACACCTCCAAGGAGTGCAGGATCTTCTCCCCTTTATTTTGAGGATTAGGGAAGAAAGCTGGCAAATGGATGGATTGGTTGACAGCCACACTGGACACCACTTTAGGCATAAAGGAAGGGTTAGTCCTGAAGGAGACCATGTCAGCATGGAAAATAATGAAGGGATCCACAGCCATAAGTGCTTGTAGCTCAGACACTCTTCTAGCTGAAGTGATGGGCAGAAGCAAGGCTGTTTTCCAAGAGAGGAATTTTAACTCTGCTGATGCTGCAGGTTCAAAGGGGGGAAGCTTGAGCTTTTACAGTTCAAAGTTAAAGTCCAAAGCAGGGGTGGGTGCTTTCCTTGGCAGCCTTAAGTTGTTTGCCCCTCTCAGGAACTGTTTGATAAGAGGGTGCGAAAAGAGAGGTGGCTCAGAGTTGTAATGAGCTGAAATGGCTGAGGCATGTATCTTAATGGAAGAGGAGAACAGGGCTTTGTGGAGTAGATCTGCTAAGTAATCCAGGATTAGAGGCAGGGAGGGCAGTGTTGTATCCTCTCCTTTAGACTGAATCCAGGAGCAGTACCTTTTCCACTTATCAGCATAGGATTTTCTTGTACTGGATCTTCTGGCTTCAAGAATGACGTCCAGCACCTGCTTGCTTAGGGTTGCTGGGGGAAGAATTCAAGGAATAATCCAGGCTACAAGATTTAGGGTTTGCAGTTGCGGATGCAAAATCTGTCCCTCCTGCTGAGAGAGCAGGGTTGGGTTCTGGTGTAGGTGCCAGGGTGGCACCAGTGACAGGCTGCACAGGAGTGGGTACCAGTGCTGGCGTGGCCAGTCCAGGGCAATCAGAATTGTCCTTGGTCTGTCCTGTCTTATCTTGAGTAATACTCTTGAGAGAAGGGGCAGAGGGGGAAAGTCATAGACAGAGATTTACGCACTGAAAAGATAGGGCATCCACTTTCCACGCCCTGCTGTGAGGATTCCTGGTGCAGAATTTGCTGAGCTGGTGGTTGTAGGGGGAGCAAAGAGATCCACCTCTGGGGTCCCCCATTTCTGAATCAGGTTGAAGGTGTTGGGCTCCAAATGCCACTCGTATGTGTCGGCTTAAGTTGTCTGCCAGTGAGTTTTGTTTGCCTGACAGGAATTGAGCTTGCAGATGGGTTTGCATGTCCAAAGCCATGTTCCACAGGGCCATGGCTAACCTGCAGAGTGGGTAAGAGTGGGATCCCCCCCTGCTTGTTGATGTACCACATAACTGTTGTGTTGTCTGTTTTTATTAGAAGTTGTCCTGGAAGGAGTAGGGATCTGAAAGCTGTCAGGGCATTCTGCACAGCCAGCATCTCTTTTTGGTTGATGTGCAGATGAATTTGACTTGGGCTCCAGTGGCCCTGAATGCATTTGCCGTCCATGTGTGCTCCCCAGGCATAGTCTGATGCATCTGTGGTTAGGGTCTGGGCGACATGGGGTTGAGTAAAGGGCAGTCCCTTGTTGTGGTTACATGCTTCTGCCCACCAAAGGAACTCTGTCCTTAGACAGGGTATGATAGGAATGACTGTTTCCAGGTCCTGAGAATGTTGGCACAAAAGACTTTTTAAGTACCACTGAAGTTTCCTCATATGCAGTCTTGCACATGGAATTAGCAGTATACATGAGGCCATGAACCCTAGGGCCTGCAGTATATTTCTTGCAGGTAGCTGGGTTCTGGTGGCCATTTGCTTGAAAGTAGCCTGTCAGATAGACTTGTTTTTTCTGAAGTGGGGAATGCCATCTCGAATGTTGTGTCGAAGCTTGCTCCCAGGAATAGTCTTTTGGCTGGGTACCAGTTTTGATTTATTTTCATTGATGGTGTACCCCAAGGAAGTGAGAAGATTTTTCACAGATGTCCAGTGCTGCAGCAGCAGCAATTCCTGACTATCCGCCTGAATCAGGCAGTTGTCCAAGTACGGGTACATTTGGATATTTCTCTGCATGTAGTATGCAATGGCTGGAGCCAGGCATTTTGTGAATACTTTGGGCACAGTGGATAAGCCAAAGGGAAGTGCAGAGAACTGATAATGCATGGATCTGGCCCTGAAACATAGATACTTCCTACATGACTCCCTTACAGGGATGTGCAGATAGGCTTCTTTTAAGTCTAGGGTGAGTAACCAGGCATCCTTGGCTATCATAGGTAGAAGCTGTTGCAGGGTAAGCTTTCTGAATGTTGGTACCACCAGGAAGGTGTTGAGAATTGAAAGATCATCCAGGATTGGGTGCCAAGAGCCCTCTTTTCTGAGTACCAGGAAGAGTCTAGAATAGACTTCCTGACCTATCTGTTCCACTGGAACCAGCCGAATAGCTCTGATGGAGAGCAGGGAAAGAACTTGGCTTTGAGCCTCTGCCCACTGGTTTGGAGGAAGGTCTGGGAACCCTCTTGGGGTTGGCAGTGAGGAAGTAAAATTTGTACCCCTGGGTTACAAAATGTTGAGGACCCATCGGTTTTGTGTGATGGACATCCATTTTTTACATGAAGGGCAAGTTTTCCTCCTACAAACACAAGCAATTGGGCAGAGGTGGGGAGTGGAGTTGAGACGTCATTGTGAGTTTTTTCTATAAGGAGGTGGATTACCACTCCCTGCGTTGGGGGTGGTGGCACTCCACTGCTTAGACCTCTGCATAGCCTGAGACTGTAGTCTGGGAGGTCTGTTTACCCTGGATCTGGCTTGAGATGGCCTGGAGGGGGCTGGAAAGGACCAGTGTTTGGAAGGGCAATGCCTACTGAATCTAGGGGGTTGCACTTGTAAGAATTCTTTAACAGTCTGCACAGACTTAGCATTTTCTTCCATCTTTTTAAGAACTTCTTCTGCTTTGCTGACAAACAAACTGTCCTTGTTCAAAGGAGCATCTATTAACTTTGATTTGACATGGTCTGGCAAGGTCTGCTCCTTGAGCCAAGCATGCCTTCTCAGTACAGAACCAGTGACTGCTGCCCGGCAAGATGCTTCTAGGACATCAAAGCCACACTGCAAAGTATGCTTGCTGACTTGACTAGCAAAGTGCATAAGTTCCTGCAATTCTTTATTTTCTGCAAAGTCTGTAAAGGTTGCCGCGTTTTGTTTAATAAGTTCCATAATATGTTGCTGGTACTTCAGCATGTGAAACTGACAATTCAATGTCCTAATAGCAAGAGTTGCAGAGGTATATACCTTCTTACCCCATCTGTCCAAAGCTCTGAAATCCCTGTCTGAATGGGTGGGATTCTTGGCTGTAGTTGCCTTGATACCTTTAGGCCTCTGGGAAATGATCTCTGGGTCAGCAGTAGGATTCTTGAAAAGAAATTTGTGAGTGCCAGGTACTCTGTAGTACCCGTCTGGTTTCCTAGGAAATCTCAGAGTCTTTTTTTGGACGGAGGACAGTCTTGGCATTCCCAGAGGAAATGCTCTCTTAAAGTATGTAATGTTTCACCAAAAGAAAAATCCTCTGGAGGGGAGGCAAAGGGAATGGATTCCTCTGCATCTGAATCCTCATAAGCAGATAAGGGCATGTCTTCATAATCAGATACCTCAGAGTCATCGGACTCCTGGTCTGTTGAAGCTGCAGGGGACTGGTCTCTTCTCCTCTTAGCAGGGGAAGGCTGGCTTCCACAAATCAGCGTAATAAGGTCTTCTGCCATTCTAAGCATTTGTCGTTGTTGTATGGGAGTAGGTGCATGCACTTTGGTTGTCGATTGTCTAGGCGTAGCGCATACTCTTGGCCTAAGAAACTTGGTAATTTTAGATAAAAAAGTCGTCGGTTTGTATCGAACATTGGTAGAGTGAAGAACTGCCTCAGAAGCCGGTGCCTGCACAGCAACTCCAGAACCATCCAAGGTACAGACATCCGCAGGTTCCATAGTTGAAGAAGAGTCTTGAGGCATATCGGACTCCGAATGGGTCTCGGTAGAGGCTTGTGAATCCACTGAAGCGGGCATCAGGGGCTGCGAAAGCACCTCACTGAGTACTGGCAAACCTGCGACTAGTTTAACTGAAGTGTCGTCAGCAGCTTTGGACCTATGCGGTCTGTCTCTGTCTTTATCCCTATGTTTTTTCAGAATATCGGTAGTCGGATGGCTTACCTAAGCCATTTCAGAATACAGAGATAGAGAGTGAAAGAATTTAGTGACAATGAGAGGCCGATGATGAATGATTCGGGTGTTGAACAAGGCAGAAAACAGACAGCGAGGTACGTCGTGGTCTGGGCCTAAACAGGTGATGCAATCAGAATGAAAATCTCTGTGTGGTATTTGCTTTCCACAGGCAAGACAATTGTTAACTTTTTCTGACATTGGTTAGAGCAAAAAAAAAAAAAGGATCCCCAACGGGGTACTTAGCTTTAGAAGACTTCAAAATTATTCAATTCGTAAACAAAAAATACAGGTAGCGGCTGACCGGCACTTGCGAACTGCTTCTGCTTCGGGCTCCTCGGCAGGAAAGACTGATGTAATGGCGTCGGCTGCCTGTTTTTATACCCCTGACATCAGTCCGGGAGCGACAGCATCCGAAGCAGAAATACTAAGTCTCTGGTATTCAGGCCGACTGAGGGCTACCTGCAGGCAGATAAGCCAAGTGTGATGACTACAACAGTAAAACACAAAGAACATCTTAAGGACTATGGTATAGTAACAGCTCAGCTTCCACAAACCAACCACAATCCTATCTACTTTTTCTGGATGAGCTAAAATGTTATAGCTCATCAGACAAGGATCTGAAAGCACAATTACAAAAAGTTAAAACTTTCACAGATGACAGAATGACATCTGGTCTTATAATGTGCAGAAGCAGCGTTTATTACAGGGAAAGCTGCAGCACCAATAAAATGTCAACAGGGGACAGGAATATGACAGAAAGGAATTTGCACAAGAGAGTGTATAAATATTTGGGAATAGATGAAAGGTTAGCAATGAAACATGAACAAATTATAACAAATACATATCCCTTGGTCAGAAGGATGTTTAGGCCTTCTCAAAACTGACTACATTTACTTTTGTGGGACTGTATGCATATCTTTTGACCACATTAAATCCAAAGTTAGAGAAAGTTCTAAAGCATGAAGAGAAATTGTGTAAAATGTCATCTTCACTTACTTAAATAAAACCATTTTTAAAAGGAGTGGGGATAAAAACTAGAAGTAGATGAGAATCAGATAGCAAATATAAGTGCCAAAGCAAACAAAAACAAAAAAGAATACCAAAAAAAAGGACCAGAAAAAATGGAAAGAAATCTGAAAACCCACAGATATAGTGGCAAGTATAGAAAACTCCTAGAACAAACACATACTGACCAAGCTTTGACCCAAGAATGGTTATACAAAGGTGAATATAAACTAAATGATGAAAGGTTAATAAGTTAATAATGGTAGCCCAAGATGGTGAGCAACATACACACTGGTTTACAAAGACTATATAAAAAGTTAAAGAAGCAAAGAATTTCATGGAAATGATCAATAATGATACAGTAAACCTTCAGACACTGGATCCAACCCAGTTCATTTTCATCAAGGGCAGGATTATGGCTACTCAACCTGGTGAACATCTTTGAGAAGGTCACAAAAGCAATGAATGAGGGCAAAATGGTTCACACTGTCTACCTTGACCTAGCCAAGACATGTGACACAATACCCTGCTCAGGCATAGTTGAAAAACTCAAGAGATTAAGTATAAACCCATATGTTAACTGTTGAACAGCTACTGGCTCATAGACAGGACCAAGGAAGTTAGAAATGAGGAGTCCACCTCTACAAAGAGGCCAGTCACAACTGGAGTCCCTTAGGTATCAGTCCTTGCGCCACTACTTTTTGGCATTTACTACTGTGAAGCTGGGAAGATCAAGAAAAACATGTACAGAACGCTTTAACTGAATCACTGCATTTTCGTCAATACAACTTCATCAGATGACCATACCAGCCCATAAACCCCCTTTATATATGTACAGAATTCCTAAATCAACCAGTTAATTGGTCTTTGTTTAGTTAAATTCAAGGCATAAAGCATGAAACATAAAAATATGCTACATGCTGTTACAAGTAAAAACATAGAATCTCCTTTTCTAAAATTATACCAAAGTGTGTATAAATGAACATTAATGAAAAATAGTAGAAAATAATAAATATTAATAAATAGAAAAAAGATACCATTGAGTCTGTGTGTGAAAAGTTGTCAAACATCACCATCTGCTGGCCAAACTCAAACTTTTTAAATGACTAGTTTAAAGTTTAGCAGATCTACGCTTTAATACAGGCATCAAAGATACAGTATCATTCAAGCCAGGGTACCTTTTGGCCTCCAACACCAACTGCCAATATAGTTCCCTGTATTCTAAACGGGTTTCCCCGAGGACCTCCTCTTGGATCAATAGGCAGTATCTCAATCACAAAAAAATAAAATTCACCCCTTGCACAATTCTGAGTATGTTTATATAAGCCATTATTAATATTATTTTTCTTTATATCGTACCTGTGTTCATACATACTGAACTTTAATTTCCTTTCAGTTTTGCCTGTATAAAATGTCTCACATTTGTCACAAAGGGCTAAATAAATAATGCCGTTAGTATTACAGTCAGCATAACCTATAGTCTTAATGAACTTGTCCCTACATTTCAGATGTATTATGTCTCCTACTTTCACATAAGAACACTGGGCACAACTGCCACATTTATATGTAGCCCTATTGTTGGAGTTGAGGTTGTTGACCATAGATGTTCCATTTTCCAAAATGTTCTTAATGTTACGACCCTTTCTGTATAAACATTTAAAGGATTTATCAAAAATTTAGTGCAAATCTGATATGTTAGCAAATTTTTTTCATTCATTTTCTATAATATTTCTAGCTATTCCTGCCTCTCCATCATATGCGATGACCAAGGCACTGTTGTAAACGTTGTCTATTGAATTCATGTTCCATTGATTTTTACCTGCACCATAACTATCATTACCTAATATACGGGCAAATCTAGTTTTCCTAGCTTCAAAACCGTCAAAATACACCTCTGATAGAAGTTTATCTGGATACCACCTGGCCCTGAACAAATCCATGAGAAATGTGCTTTCATTGATAAAATCTTCATCATCAGAGGTCATTCTGCTTAGTCGAACAAACTGGCCTTTTACAACTCCCCTCTTCTGATAGAAAGGATGTGCACTGGTGTAATATAAACAGGAGTTAGAAAAAGTTGCTTTTCTATGTACCCTGGTTTTGAAACTTCTATTGTTCTTAATAATACGAATATTTAAATATTTCATTTCGTCCTGACTAATTTCATAGGTGAACCTTAAAAAAATTGGTGGTGCTGGATAAAGAAATCCAAAAATTTACTTTCAGATTCTACCCAAAAAAGGCATATGTCATCCAAATAACGAGTATTAAATTCCAACAATGCCTAAAATCACAAACACAAACTTCTTTTCCCAATAGGTTCATGAAGACTATAGGTTATGCTAACTGTAATACTAACGGCATTATTTATTTAGCCCTTTGTGACAAATGTGAGGCGCTTTATATAGGCAAAACTGAAAGGAAATTAAAGTTCAGTATGTATGAAGACAGGTACGATATAAAGAAAAAGATTAATAATGCCTTATATAAACATACTCAGAATTGTGCAAGGGGTGAATTTTATTTTCTTGTGATTGAGAGACTGCCTATTGATCCAAGAGGAGGTCCTTGGGAAACCAGTTTAGAATACAGGAAACTATACTGGCAGTTGGTGTTGGAGGCCAACAGGTACCCTGGCTTGAATGATACTTTATCTTTGATGCTTGTATTAAAGCTTAGTTCAGCTAAACTTTAAACTAGTCATTTAAAAAGTTTTTGAGTTTGGCCAGAAGATGGTGCTGTTTGACAACTTTTCACACACAGACTAAATGTTATTTTAAAGTTCTTTTTCCTGTTTATTAATATTTATTATTTTCTACTATTTTTCATTCATGTTCATTTATACACAGTTTGATATAATTTTAGTAAAAGATATTTTATGTTTTTACTTGTAACAGCATGTAGCATATTTTTTTGTTTTTATGTTTCATGCTTTATGCCTTGAATTTAACTAAACACAGACCAATTCACTGATTGATTTGGGAATTCTGCGCATATATAAAGGGGATTTATGGGTTGGTGTGTTCATCTGATGAAGTTGTATTGACGAAAACATGACGATTCAGTTAAAGCATTCTGTTGATGTTTTTCTTGATCTTCCCAACATTTATTGAATAAAGTGTTGGATTTTATCATGGTTATCCTTCCAGTGCCGTTTTTTTGGTTTGTGTACTTTCAGGGGCTTTCACCACTTATTTTGTTTATTTACTTCTCTGAAGTCAAGGCCAATGTCAATGGTCTCTGGCTGACTAAATTTGCAGAGGATTGCAAATTAAGAGCGGTTATTGAATCCCACACTAACACAAATGTTCTCCAGGAAGGGTGGACACAAATGAACAACTAGTGTTATAGCCATGGACTAAAACTAAATGCCAAGAAATGCATAACAGCATCCTTCGGGAAGTCATCCATCCTTAGTAACTATCATACTGATAATACACCCCTTAGAGCTGACCCAGTAGTCAGAGACTTAGGGACTCACATAGACAGTAATCTAGCCTTTGACCAACATATGTCTATGGTAGTGAGGAAATCATTCTATGTTGTGCAACTTATAAACAAATGTATGGCATCTAGGTCCAAGGAAGTCATTGTTCCACTGAATTCGGCATTCATTAGACCTATCATTGAGTACAAATACCCCTTTGGTATGCACCTAACCAGGCATATCCAACAACTGGTATGTGCACAGAGGTTCCTCACTAAAGGAATACATGGCGTAAGTAATATGTCCTATGCAAACTGCATCAAGGCCCTATCCCTGTATTCTGTCTCCTACAGGCTGTTTAGGGGAGATCTATGCCTGGCATACAGGGTATTATGAGATACCACTCTGATGGACCTCCTGCATATCCACAAAACAAGCAGCACCAGAATTACCCATTCTAAAGACTTAAACCTTGCCTGTTAATTAAATAGGTCCTGCTGGAGGGACAAGTATGTATCCCAGAGATTACCTCATCTCTGGAACAGACTCCTCAACCATTTAAAGCAGAGTTCCTCCATAACCCAATTCAAGTATAACTTGGACAATTGTAAGGGGAACAGGAAATTCATCCCTGGCTTAGCACCTATGTCTCTAATGGACATAGACAACCTGTAAATGGTTCATCTCCTACACCCCCTGCTTGTAAATGTTTCATCTCCCAAGACCCTGCTTAAACATATCAAGGGTACCAGAACATGTCAGAGATTTGGGATTCATGGCTAGGCTTTAAAAGTTCCTTGTGATCATTAGCCTAGTATACACCTATGAACCTATGAATGCAGGTTCTGTAAAACAGAACTTGAAACAGTTGCACATCTCATCGCTGGTTGCAATACATGCATGTCAAAACTGTTGCATTGGAGATTGTGCAAACAATAAAATACAATGCAGAGGACTAAAAAGTACTGAAAATATGAACCACAAAGCATTATCCATGGTGATGAAGTTAGGATCACATGGGATCACCGGTTTACCTGCATAACAGTGAAACACAGCGGTGCGATTGCTCATATGAGCGAATCGTAACCACGAAACTTAAAACAGCGACAGTTGTAAATGTTCGAAAATCAGCAAATCGAAAAGCCGATTCGCTGATTTTCGAACATTAATGTCGAAAAAAAAATTAGATAACATCTAATGCAGGGGGGCAAGCCCCCCTGCACCCCCCACCCCCCTACTTTATTATTCTAACTCAGAGATCGCAATACAGTGGGGAAAGGAACCATTTTCAGATCCCCACTATAGTGCAATCTGCCCCAGAATGTTGAATGTGCAATAAGCGAATCTCACTGTGCATTCGCTCATTGCACATTTGAACCTTTTTCCGTTCGGCGTTTGCAAACTGCCTTTCGGAGAATTGCTGTTCGCCCTTGTGCAATATGCACATGTAAAGGTAAACCGGGATCACCCAACACTTAAGAAAACAGATGCAAGAAAACCACTTATTGTAGCCCAAGAAAAAAAGACAAAGTAAAATTAATCATTTAAATAGTTGCACCTAGTTAATATAGTGTTTTATGTACGGAGAGACACAAACTTATAAATTGCCAGGATTTATAAGCAGAGAATAGAACTGTGTGCCAGACAGTTGCAATGATAATGTTTTTAACATTTTTAAACTCGCACATTAACAGTGGAATGAGTAAACATAGAGTTAAAGAAACAAACAAAAAAAAAACAAAGACATTTCCTCTAGTTTCCTGCATTATTAACAATTGGCATTCATTTCAATGTTAAATAAACTGCTTAAGTCTTACTATCCATTACTTTTCAATCTCCTAACAAGCCCACCTTTCATTATTTTATCTCCTATACAATATTAAACATTTCATTTATGGTTGGTTAAAGTTGTGATTGCTACTTTCTAGTAATTGCTTTTTGGTAGCCAATAGCATTAAACTTATCAAGGCCTTACTATGTCTAGATAATTCAGACCCTGTATCCCAACTTAAAATAATTATTTCCTGTTACAAGAGTTTGTTCCCCAAACATTTCTGACAAAGTCCTCTGTAGAGATTTTTTTTAAAACTGCTAGCTCGTAACATTCCCAAAAATTCCAAGTTCCTTTCTCTTTCCTGTCATACCACCAATAGCAGCTATCAGCCTGAGGAAAAATTCTCTAAAATCTGCTTGGGGTATAAAAATACCTATGCGATCACATCCAAGCAGAAATCCTATACCTTCTGTACTTTGTTGCATATTTGGGAGCCGTACATATGTTTTTCCATTGTTTCTTTGTAAACTGCCTTTTCATTTTCTCATTGCACTGTTTCTGAGCATCAGCTGATTCTTATATTTATCATGCAATATTTTATATGCTCTACTAATTATTCTTTTTAACATCTGCTTCTGTTCAAGAGCTGGTCTGTCACTTAGACTACAAACAAAGGAGAAGAGATAGGGGAGTGCTATCAGTCAATTTTAGAGAAGGCAATCTCTAACCTGCAGTCCAAACTTTTTTTTGGCTCATCCCACTCTGTTATGTTTCCCTCTCTAATCATTTGTTCCCATTACCTAGGTACCTTTGCCAGTTTCTTCCAGTAAATTCCAGTCCCTTTTGATTATTTTCTATAACCCTACTTAAAGTCACCATACTGACAAAATTTCCTATCACCATTCGCAAAGTACAGTTGTGTACACCTACCATAAATGTAGATGTTCGAGTGTCTTCACTGTTGCAGTCATAACTGTAGGGTGCTCCTGCCGGCAGGCAGCCCGAGGTCGGCCAGAATCCCAAAGTCTGGGTCCGGCATCGGCTGTAAAAGCTAGTATCCTGACGTCAGTACGCCTTGGTACATAGCCCTCAGCCGACGCCATCTTCTCCAGCCTTTCTTGCCCTAGATGTCAGAATACTCCAATAAATCAAAAATGAATCCAACAAGGAAACACAAATACACCACAAAAAAGGGAAAGAGGGGATAGGAGGGAGGGGAAACCCCGACTGCAACAGTGAAGACACTCGAACATCTACATTTATGGTAGGTGTACACAACTGTACTATGTTCTTCGTGTTTCACTGTTGCAGTCATAACTGTAGGGTGGAATCCCAAAGCAGTGTAGAGAGGGAGGAGGCTTTAGATAGAAGAAGGGGAGGCAAGAATACCCTGCAAGACAGCAGAGGCAAAGCCTGCCCTAGACTTAGAAAACAAAGGGAGATTGTAGTGCTTGGAAAAAGTATGCACTGAACTCCAAGTGGCAGCTTCCAAGATATCCTTGGTAGGTACTCCTCTGAGAAAAGCTGTAGAAGTAGCAGCTGCTCTAGTAGAATGACTTCTAATGGTCCCAGGAAACTGTTTACCATGATGAGTGTAACAAAATCTGATCCCATAAGCAATCCATTTGGAAATGGTTTGTTTAGAAATAGGTTTTCCAAGTGAACTGGAGGCAAAGGAAACAAACAGTTGGTTAGACTTTCTGAAATCTTTAGTCTTGTCCAAGTAAAATCTTAACTGTCTGTGCACATCCAATGAATGCAAAATCCTTTCCCCTTTATTTTGAGGATTTGGAAAGAAAGTAGGAAGGTGAATAGTCTGATTCAAGGCCACTTTCGAAATCACCTTAGGCATGAAAGTAGGATTGGTCCTCAAGGATACTCTGTCCTGATGGAAAATAAGGTAAGGTTCCACAGCCATAAGAGCTTGCAACTCTGAGACCCTTCTGGCAGAGGTCAAAGCTAACAAAAGAACAGTCTTCCAAGATAGAAACTTAATATCTGAAGATGCAGCAGGCTCAAAAGGAGGCAAAGTAAGTTTTTCTAAAACATAATTAAGATCCCAGGCAGGGACCGGAGGGGTCCTTGGAGGCCGCAAATTCTTAGCCCCCCTCAAAACTGCTTCACCAAAGGATGTGAAAAACAGGAGGATCAGAACTGAAATGCGCAGAGATAGCAGAAGCATGAATCTTAATGGAAGAAAATGAAAGTCCCTTAGATAAAAGCTCCGAAAGGTAAAGCAAAATAGAGGAGAGATCAGGAACCTGAGGATCAGAACCTCGGTCCTGCATCCAAATAGAAAACCTCTTCCATTTAGAGGCATAAGATTTCCTAGTGCTAGGCCGTCTAGCCTCCAAAAGAACATCCAAAACTTGTTTGGGAAGACTAGAGGCAATCAAATTCCTTTGAAGAGCCAAGCTGCCAAGCAAAGGGTCTTGAGGTTGGAATGGAGTAACTGACCCTGATGCTGGGACAGAAGCGAAGGGTTCAGTGGAAGAATCCATGGAGGTCCCGAGAACAGGAGCTTTAGAGTCGGATACCAAAACTGTCGAGGCCAATTTGGAGCAATCAAGAGGAGAAACTTGGGCTTGTCCTGCTTTATCTTCAGTAGTACCCGAGGCAGTAGAGGAAGAGGAGGGAAGGCATATGCAGACAGACTTCTCCAAATGAAAGACAGGGCATCCACTCTCCATGCTGTTTTGTGGAAGGACCTGGTGCAAAAGCGAGGCAGCTGATGATTGAGATGGGATGCGAACAGATCTATCTGGGGACATCCCCAAACTGCAGCAATCCTTTTGAACAAGTTGGTGTCTAGCATCCATTCGTGAGGATCTGAAATGTTTCTGCTCAGGCTGTCTGCTAAAAGATTTTGTTTTCCTGGAATGAATTGAGCCTGGAGATGCAGATTCAAATTTAGAGCTGTGTCCCATAAACTCATAGCCAGTCTGCAAAGGGGGTAAGAATGAGATCCCCCTGCTTGTTGATGTACCACATGACCGTGGTGTTGTCTGTGCGAATTAGCAGAGGCCCTGGTTGTAAAAGGTGCTTGAAGGCCAAAAGGGCATTTTGAACTGCCAACATCTCCTTCAGATTGATGTGCCAGTGAAGATGGTCCTTTGTCCAGGTTCCATGCTGGCAATTGTCTAGAAAATGTGCTCCCCAAGCATAATCCGAGGCGTCCGTGGTTAGAATTTGAGTAGGTTGAGGGAGACGAAAAGGTTTTCCTTCGTTTAAAATGCATGCCCTGGACCACCAGAGGAACTCCTTCTGGAGGAAGGGGATCAGAGGAATCAGAATATCCAGATCGTGATAATGCTGTGACCATACACTTTTCAGATACCATTGAAGCTTTCTCATGTGAAGCCTTGCATTTGGAATCAACAGAATGCAGGAAGCCATGTAGCCCAGAGCCTGCAGGAATTTCCTTGCAGTGAGCTGAGATAGAGTTGCCAAGGTGTTGAAAGTAGAAGCCAGCTGAGTTTGTTTTTCTGGAGTGAGGTAGGCCCTTTGTAAGGTTGTGTTTAAGAGGGCTCCCAAGAATACCATTTGTTGAGAAGGGATCAAATGTGACTTTTTTATGTTCACTGAGAATCCCAGTAAGAGGAGAAGACGTTGAACGAAGTCTAGGTGTTGAAGCAGAAGATCTTTGCTGTCTGCCTGAATAAGGCAGTCGTCCAAATAGGGGTAAATCTGAATCCCCTGAAGTCTGCAGTAAGCCACTACTGGTGCCAGGCACTTGGTGAAGACTCTGGGCGCAGTAGATAAACCAAAGGGCAGAACAGAGAATTGAAAGTGCCTCGAACCTGCCTTGAACCTGAGGAATTTCCTGCGGTCTTGTCTGATAGGTATATGCAAATAGGCTTCCTTTAAGTCCAATGTCACCATCCAGGCGTCCTGAGAGAGCATTGGAAGTAACTGTTGCAGAGTGAGCATCTTGAACTTTGGAATTTCCAAAAGGTGTTTAACACAGAAAGGTCCAGAATAGGTCTCCAAGAGTTTTGTTTTCTGGGAACCAGAAACAGCCTTGAATAAAATCCTTTTCCCATTTCCAAGAGTGGAACAGGCTCTATGGCTCTCATGGCCAGAAGAGCATCCACTTGAGTTAAGGCCTCTGACCATTGAAGTTTTGGCAGATCTGGCCAACCGTGAGTCCTTGGCAAAGTGTGAAAGTGGAACTTGTAACCTTTTAAAATCACATCCAATACCCATTTGTCCTGGGTAATATGAATCCAATTCCTGTAAAAGAGACAGTTTTCCTCCGAGAGGCGTCCAGGTAAAGAGGTCCTGAAGCCCAACCGAGAGAGTCATTGAGTTTGTTTTCTTTGAGATTGGGATCTGTCTTCTCCCCTTCTAGGTGAAGAAGCAGTCCATTGTCTAGATCTGTACGAGGTCTGGCCTTGACCACGGCCTCTGGAGCATCTAAATCTTCCCCTTTGAGGCCTGTCAGACGTGGGAAAGGACCAATTTTTAGTGGGCCAATTCCTGGAAAATCTAGGAGGCTGAACCTGCAAGAAATCTTTTACAGTCTGCATGGACTTTGCCTTTTCTTCCATCTTTTTAATAACTTCCTCAGCCTTAGAACCAAAAAGAACATCATGTTGAACAGGGGCATCTAATAACTTAGCCTTAACCTGTTCAGGCAAACTTTGTTCACGAAGCCAGGTATGTCTCCTAATCACAGTACCAGAGGCAGCAGCCCTGCAGGAAGCATCCAAAGCATCAAAACCACAATGTAAGCTATGCTTGTTAACCTGTTCAGTAGCATGCAAAACATCCTGAAGTTCCTTACCCTCTGCACAAGCAGGTACGGAAGCAAGCTTTTGCTTTAAAACAGACAAAAGAAATTGCTGGTATTTAAACATATGGAACTGGCAATTTAATGCCCTTACAGAAAGGGTAGCAGAAGTATATACCTTTTTGCCCCACCTGTCTAAAGCACGAGAATTCTTCTCAGAGGGAATAGGATTTTTAGAAGTAGCAACCTTAGCAGCCTTAGAACCCTGAGAAATTGTTTCAGGGTCTGCAGAAGGATTTTTAAATAGAAATAAATGAGAATCAGGAACCCTATAAAATCTATCAGGCTTAGAAGGAGCAGGAGGCATGGAATCAGGATTCAAATTAGCCTCAGAAAAAGCATCATCCACAATGTCCAAAACAGGAGGGATAGCTAAAGGCCTATGCTGAGGAAGAAGAAATTCTCTAAGCCTCTTTTTGGAAGCAGAATATTCCTGTCCTTCCCAATGAAAATGTTCCCTCATCTCATGCAAGGTTTCCCCAAAAGAAAAATCCTCAGGCGGAGAGGCTGAGGGCAAAGATTCCTCAGCATCCGAATCCTCATAAGGGGGGAAGGAATAGTCCTGATCAGAGGAAGAAACAGAAGAGACAGAGGCCTGGTCAGAAGAATCCAGAGTAACATCCTGTCGAGGCCTTTTCTCAGGAGGGGGGTGAGAACCCCTAATCATTGTAAGCAAGTCTTCAGCCATCCTCAATAATTGTTTTTGTGTCTTGGGAGTGGAATCAGAAGCCGCTTGAGCTGAAACTTTAGACTTAGAAGGAGTCTTTGTCTTTGCCTTTGCCTTTGAAATAGTAATGTGAGTAGGCCTGAAAACCCCCTCAGAAGCCGGTACCTGCACAGCGGTTCCGGACCCATCTGAAGGAGCGACGTCTGAAGGTCCTACAGCAGTTAAAATAGTGGGCCTTGATGGCTCCCCATGGGAGTCCGTATCGGCCATCGGTTCAGAAGCGGCAGACGACAGGGGCTGCAAAAGCGCCTCACTGACGACAGCCGAACCGGACGCTGGCTCCAGCTGCAACGAGTCCTGTTTGGACCTCGGAGGCCTGTCTTTATCTTTGCGCTTCTTTTGAACTCCGGTAGTATCCGACGACATTCTGTAATTGAAGCGACTGCCAAAATAATTTAAAGCCCAGTCGTACCTGCGTTTGATAGTACGAGAGTTGAACCTGGCACAGAACCGACAACAAGAAACGTCGTGGTCAGGGCCTACGCAAGGTAGACAGTAAGAGTGAAAATCTTTATGAGGTATTTGTTTCCCACACGCTATACAATTATTAACTTTTTCTGACATCGGAGGAACAAGAAAAAGATTCCCCAACGGGGTACTTAGCTTTGAGAAGAGAAGTAACAACTTCGGACCGACAACAACCAAGAATGCTGTTCGAAAATCGCCAACCAACGTTTTGCGAGCTGCTTTCCACCGCACGGCAAGAAAGACTGGAGAAGATGGCGTCGGCTGAGGGCTATGTACCAAGGTGTACTGACGTCAGGATACTAGCTTTTACAGCCGACACCGGACCCAGACTTTGGGATTCTGGCCGACCTCGGGCTGCCTGCCGGCAGGAGCACCCTACAGTTATGACTGCAACAGTGAAACACGAAGAACATCTTGGCATACTTTCTTTGACTTTGTGAACATAACATTTTGAATGGTTGTTGTCATTTTCCTTAAGGGTCTTCATCCCATATCCTACCCTTTCCTTATTTATTGAACTCCCCCAACTGCAATTGCATCATTATCCCTTTCCAGTTTGATTTATAACCTTCTGACTGTATTACGTATATAAGCCCTAACTGCGCACCTCTAAGGCATCCATTCAAATCAGGCAATCATAAACCACCTTGTTCTATGGGAAGGATCAACTTACCCCACTTAACTCTTGACCCTCTTGCCCTTCCAAGTAACTTCATTCAACTCTTTATTAATTGCTATCTATGACTTCTCCTCTGGTTCAATAAAAGATTTTCACTGTTTGCATCTTACTATTCATATCCATAACCAAAACTTTCTGGTTTCTCAGGTTTTGTATTATTTTTTGCTTAGTCTCTTCCCATATTTCCTTAGCTGCCATAATAGAATCATTTTTAGTGCATAAACTTAAATATTTCAAATTTTGTCCCCATAAATATAGGTATTGCTGAACTTATTTGTGGATACATAGTTACTATTAAAGCCTATGTTTTATCTTCATTGATTTTATATCCCACAAATGCTTGAAACCGTCTCAAAATGTCCCATGACGCCGAAGTTGAAGTATCCTTTTCAGGATTCATCAAGTACAAAATAATGGCATGTGCAAATAAAGCTAACCTTTCTAGAGTACCATACCAGCTACATCTTTGAATTTATGAGCCCCTTACCTTCTTTGCTAATAAGCTCCATGTATAAACAAATAATGGAGAGCGAGGACACTCCTGCTAAGTTACTCAGTTCAAACACAGTTTGACAGGGAGGAATCCTCCCCACCTCAGTTCTTGCCAATGCCCCTTCATACATCCTCTTAATTAACCCTGTGATTCTAACAGGGAATGCAAATTCTACCATTGCCCTGCTCATAAAATCCCACCTGACTATCAAATGCCTTCTCTGCATCAAGACCCACCAACAGTATGAACCCCCCCCCCAATAATAATGGTGTGTTTTTTTTACACTCTGCTTCCCTGTGGACTACCACTTTTTATTTATGCTATCACTTGTCTCCTCTTTATAAAACTACACTAATCCATAGCTACCAACTTTGGAAACACCTTTTCCATTCTCTTAGCTAGTCTAGAAAAACACTATATAATCATTTAAAATTGAAAATGGTCTATATACGATGGTGGGTCTGAGGGATTTTTACTCTCTTTGTGCACCACAGCCAAAAGAACTTTCTTCCGACATGCTGGTACTATCCTTCCTTTTAAAATACTGTTAAACAAAACCTCCCAGATCATCATCGCTTTCTTTCCTCCTAACTTACAATAGTCTACAGGAAGACAGTCTGTTCCTGGAGACTTCTGTCTTGATTTATTATACCTTACCATTTTCTCTTGTTTTACTGTCTTAGCTATTAATGTTTGAGCCTCATCTTTTTCTACTACACACATTTCCATTTCTCCCTTTTCTTGGTTCCCCAATCCTATGTTGCGAACAAACTGTAACAGAATTTACAAAATATTTCTAATACATCTTTAGGATCTCTGTTTATTTTTCTTGTCTTAGGCTTCCCAGGTATAGCAAGACCCTTTCTACTTTCTGTTGCCTGTGACATTGTGCTTAAAGTTTTTGTGCTCTCTTGAGTTATCAAAAACAGTTGCTTAATAGCAACCTTTCTAAATTCATGCATATTATCCAAAAAAAGTACAGTTTTGTACCTACCATAAATGTAGATGTTCGAAGATCCACATTGCTGCAGTCCTTACATATGGGTAGTCCGCTGTCCTCGGTCGGCTCGAATACCAAAGTATTAGGCTGACGTCGGTCATGGGCGCTCAGTACTGACATCAGAGCGTCAGGGTATAAGAGCGCATGACCGACGTCATATCCTCAGTCTTTTCTTGCCCCAGATGTCAGAAGGCCCTAAAAAGAAAGCCCACAGCCAAAAACAGAATACTTCCCAAAAACAAAATATGTACAAATCACAGCTACCACCCAAACCATACAACCATTCCAAACTATAGAGGGGAAGGAGGGAGGGTTAATTGGACTGCAGCAATGTGGATCTTCGAACATCTACATTTATGGTAGGTACAAAACTGTACTATGTTCTTCATCTCACATTGCTGCAGTCCTTACATATGGGTAGAATCCCAAAGCAGAGGTAAAGGGAGGTTGGCAAAATCATAAAGCATTAGGAGCTGCTAACATGCCCTGTAATATTGCAGTGGCAAATCCAGCCCTAGATTTAGAATAAAGAGGAAGGTGGTAATGTTTAGAAAAAGTATGCACTGAACTCCAAGTAGCTGCTTCCAAAATATCTTTAGTAGCCACCCCCCTTAAAAAGGCTGTAGAGGTAGCAGTAGCCCTAGTGGAATGAGGCCTGATTCCAGCCGGAATCTCCTTACCATGATGGGAATAACAGAAAGCAATGCAAAAACCAATCCACTTAGAAATAGTTTGTTTAGAAACAGGCTTTCCCTGAGAACTCAAGGCAAAAGAAACAAACAACTGCTGAGACTGTCTGAACCCTTTAGTTCTGCTCAAATAATAACGCAACTGTCTGTGAATATCCAAAGTGTGCAAAATCTTCTCCCCTTTATTTTGGGGATCTGCATAAAAAGTAGGCAAATGAATAGTTTGGTTCAAGGCCGCACTAGAAACCACCTTAGGCATAAAAGTAGGATTAGTACGTAAAGATACCCTATCCTTATGAAAAAGTAGGAAGGGTTCAACTGCCATAAGGGCCTGTAATTCAGAAACCCTTCTTGCAGACGTGATGGCCAACAAAAAAGCAGTCTTCCAGGACAAAAACTTCAATTCGGCAGTAGCTGCAGGCTCAAAAGGAGGTAAAGTAAGTTTTTCCAACACAAAATTGAGATCCCAGGCAGGGGTAGGAGCTCTACGTGGGGGTCTTATGTTCTTTGCCCCTCTAAGAAATTGCTTAAACAAAGGATGAGAGAACAAAGGAGGGTCACAGTCATAGTGAGCAGAAATGGCTGCAGCATGAACCTTTATAGAGGAGAAAGACAAACCCTTGTCTAATAAATCTGTAAGGTATTGAAGAGAAACACTTAAATCAGGCTTGGAAACATCAAAGTCCTTTGCTTTGCTCCAAACAAAAAACCTCCTCCATTTATCAGCGTAAACTTTCCTTGTACTAGGCCTTCTGGCCTCCAAAATAACATTTAAAACTTGTTGTGGAAGCTGAGATCCTCCAGGGTCTAGAACAGAATATGCCAGGCTGTTAGATGCAGGGACTGAATCCTGACATTGAGGAAATGATTGCCCTCCTGTGACAAAAGGTGCAGAATCGAAGGCAAAGGCCATGGAGGCTCCTGTACTAAACTTCTCAGCAGAGGGTACCAGTGCTGTCGAGGCCAATCTGGAGCTATTAAAATCATGGATGGCTTGTCTTGTCTGGCCTTCAAGAGTACCTTTGGGAGGGGAGGCAGAGGTGGAAAGGCATAGACGTGAAGATTGCTCCAACTGAAGGATAGAGCATTCACCTTCCAAGCTGTGGGATGAAACATTTTCGTGCAAAACTTTGGCAACTGGAAATTTAGTGGAGAAGCGAACAGATCTATGTCTGGAGTTCCCCATAACACTGTCAACCTTCGAAATACATGAGGATCCAATTTCCACTCGTGGGGATCCACTATCTGTCTGCTCAACACATCTGCTAAGGAGTTCTGTGCTCCTGGTAGAAACCTTGCCTGAAGATTGAGGTGTAAACTGAGAGCAGTCTCCCACAAAACCATCGCTTGTCTGCAAAGAGGGTACGAATGTGTTCCCCCTTGCTTGTTGATGTACCACATGACAGTTGTGTTGTCTGTTTGAATCAACACTTGCCCTGGGTGAAGTAAATCTTTGAAAGCCATCAATGCAAATTGAACTGCTAACATCTGCTTCAGTTGATATGCAAATGTTGAAGTCTGGCAGGCCACGTGTCTTGAACCCATTTTCCATTGAGGTGTGCTCCCCAAGCCTTGTCCGAGGCATCTGTCGTTAGAATCTGACTCGCCTCTGGTCGGGTCACAGAGAGTCCCTTGTTTAGGTGACATTCCTGAGCCCACCACAAAAATTCCTTTTGAATGCAAGGTATTATTTGAATGACAGTGTCCAGATCTTGGCAGTGTTGTGTCCATACGTTCTTGAGATACCATTGGAGCTTCCTCATATGCAGTTTGGCATTGGGAAGCACCAGGATACAAGATGCCATGAACCCCAAGGCTTGAAGGACTGTCCTTGCAGTCAGCCTGGACCGTAGAGACAATTGATGGAAGTAAAGAGTAAGGTTCTTTTGCTTGTCCGGGGTCAAAAAGCCATCTGGGAAGCTGTATTCAGTCTCACACCCAGAAAGCACATTTCCTGAGAGGGTACTAGACTGGACTTTATTTCGTTCATAGAATACCCTAGGCACCTTAACACTGCCATCACATACTGTAGATGATGAAGAAGTTCGTACTTGTCTTGAGCAAGAATCAGGCAATCGTCCAAATAAGGATAAATTTGTATTCCTCTCAACCTGAAGAAGGCTATCACTGGAGCCAGAACCTTTGTGAACACCCTGGGCGCAGTAGATAAGCCAAAGGGCAATGCAGAGAACTGATAATGTAAAGTCCCAGCCCGAAAACGCAGGTACCTCCTGCAACTGGGCCTGATAGGAACATGAAGCTAAGCCTCTTTGAGATCCAGAGTTACCATCCAGTGATCTTTGCCCAACAGAGGTAAAAGCTGTTGCAACGTCAACATCTTGAACTTTGGAATGTCCAGGAATGTGTTGAGGATAGATAAATCCAAAATCGGTCTCCACGTGTTCCCTTTCTTTGGTACTAGAAACAGGCGAGAATAAAAACCTAGGCCCACTTCTGACAGAGGGACCGGCTGTATGGCTCCCATTTGAAGAAGTAAAGAAATCTGCTTGTAAGCCTCTACCCTTTGTTGAGGAGGAACGTCTGGCATACCATTGAAAGGAGGCAATGTATGGAAATAAAACTTGTAGCCTCGGTTTATAATGTCCAATACCCATTTGTCCTGGGTGACTAAAAGCCAGTTTTGCTTGAAGAGTGCTAACTTTCCTCCCAAAGGAGCTGCCAGGCAAGAAGAATCTGGCAGCTGAAAATGCAGGTCATTGGGCCTGTTTACGAAAGGATTGGCCCCTGCCCTCACCTGAAGATTGTGCAGGTGAACTCCATGTTCTAGGCCTGAAAGTACTCTGAGCTCTGCCCCTACCACGTCTAGATCTACCTCTAGACTGAGAATCAGAAGAAGGATACGTCCACCCCCTAGTAGGCCAAGTCCTACTAAACTTTGGAGGCTGAACCTGCAAGAAGTCTTTAACAGTCTGCATAGACTTAGCCTTGTCTTCCATCTTTTTCAAGACCGACTCCACAGGGGGACCAAATAAAACTTCAGACTGTAAAGGAGCATCCAAAATTAGAAGTTATGTACCTACCATAACGTTCCATGTTAGTTGTCTTCTCTCGCCTTCTTTCTTGCTGGATGGGTTCGGAGCCGATCCTCGGCTCCGACTCGGCACTTGCTTTAGCTCGAGAACTCCTTTTACCAGCTCGAGGCAACCCTATATCCCATGATGCAAGGCGGAACTACCTCAGATCTCGTTTGGCAGCTAACTTACCCTGCTAAAGGTTATCCTAACCAAATTAGGAACAAAGTTTCCTAAAAGAAGTCCTCATAACAAAGATCCAGAGGAAACAAACTAATAGGAACTCTTCAAGATCTGTCCAGGCCAGGGGAAGGAGGGAGGGGCCAAGAAAGAAGGCGAGAAGACAACTAACATGGAACGTTATGGTAGGTACATAACTTCTAAATGTTAAGTTGTCAATCTCGCCTTCATTCTTGCTGGATGGGACCGCGTCCTAGCACCTGTATCCCGGGTGGCTCAATGGAACAGACTCTTGAGAACTGTGGAACCAAAACTGGCCCTATCTCTGGAGGCCAAATCCAACTTGTAATGAGAAACAAAGGTATGAGGCGTGGCCCAAGTGGCTGCTGCACAAATGGTATCAATGGGAAGTCTATCCTGAAAAGCTGCAGAAGTGGATAGACTCCTGGTCGAGTGTGCTTTTGGCTTAGAAGGTAGTTGTTTGCCTTTGAGAGAGTACACATAGGAAATGGTGGAAGTCAACCATCTGGATAAGGTCACTTTAGAAACTGGAAGACCTAACCTGTTTTCTGCATAAGAGACAAACAATTGGTCCGATTTTCTAATTTGTTTCGTCCTATGCAAGTAGTACCTGAGCTGATGATGGACATCCAAAAAATGCAATTTCTGTTCAGCTCTGTCAGAATAGTTAGGGAAAAAGACTGGTAAATCTATAGATTGGTTAATATTGGTTTGAGATACAACCTTGGGGAGAAAGGAAGGGTTAGTTCTTAACGATACCCTGTCCTTATGAAAAACCAAATAAGGTGAACGAATACAGAGAGCTTGAATCTCGAAACCCTTCTTGCAGAAGTGACAGCCAGTAAAATATAGTTTTCCACGTCAATAACTTCAAAGAACATGAAGCAGACGGTTCGAAAGGAGGTAGTATCAAGGATGCTAACATTAAGTTTAGATCCCATTGCGGAGGAGGATGCTTTATAGGTGGTTTTAGGAGAAAAACTCCTCTCAAAAAGGCCTTGCATAATCTATGAGACATGATGTTATTGTCATGCAAGCCAACATGATACTTGGAAATGGCAGCCAGTTGTACTTTGACTGTAGATGACGAGGATCCCGAATGAAAAACCTCCGCTAGGAAATCTAAAACAGAATGTACGGGAGCAGTAAAAGGATCAATATTTCTGGAGTTTGCCCAAATCGAAAACCGTCGCCACTTGCTAGCATAAATAGTCCTAGTGGACGACTTCAAAGAAGATACTAAAATGTCTCTGACTGAGTCAGAAATCATTGGTAGCCTGGCTAGGGAAGGAAGTGGAGCAACCAAGCAGTGAGGTTGAGAGAATGAATGGCCCGGTGCTGCTGACCCGACTGGTGGATCAAAAGATCCGGACTGGGTCCAGATGCCAGGGCTGCACCAGAAGGTGACGATGCAGAGACGGAAACCAAATTTGTCGAGGCCAAAAGGAGCAATGAGGATCAATTTGGCTCTCAAAGCGGTGGCTTTCTGAATGACTTGTGGAATCAATGGAAAGGGAGGAAAAGCATAAAGAAGTCCCGAGGCCAATCCTGGGTTAGAGAGTCTCTCAGGGGTTGGCCTGGAAGGGGAAATAGAGTGAAATAGTCTGGGCACTTGTTGTTTTGAGGGGTAGCGAAAAGATCGCAACAAGGAGTGCCCCACTTCAGAAAAAATCTGATCCACTACAGATTGATTGAGAGACCACTCGTGAGGCATCAGAATAGATCTGCTTAGCCTGTCCGCCAATAGGTTGGACCTGCCGGGGATGTGCGTTGCTATCAGAAACCCCTGAGAAGAGATCGCCCATTGCCAAAGTCTGAGAGCTTCTCGACATAAGGGATAGGACCTGGTTCCGCCCTGTTTGTTGATGTACCAGACCACGGACATGTTGTCCGTCTGTACTGCAATAGTCCCCGTGGGAAGAAAGTCGTCGAGGGCTTGCAACGTTAAAAGCACTGCTCACATCTCCAGGACATTTATGTGCAGATGGTATTCTATGGGTTGCCACGTCCCGTGGACCATCCTGCCCTGATAATTCCCCCCCCATCTGATCAGAGAGGCATCCGTGGTGACTGTGGCAACTGGAGGAGGGGGAACAAAGGGTCGGCCCTGATGAAGAAGAGGGGAAGATATCCACCAGCCCAGATGAGCCCTGCACGACTGTGTTACTAAGATTTCGTGTCTCATCGGAAGATTGTGATACGACCACTGCGTGAATAGCATCCACTGCAGGAGACGCATGTGAAAGCGAGCCAGTGGTAGAAGAACAATGGCCGCAGCCATTAGGCCTAGAACTTTCAGGACAAACCTGGCTTTGATCTTGTTGCTTTGTAACAGAAGCCGAACAAATTTTTGGATGTCCAGAATTCTTTGATCTGTTAGTCTGGCTAACATTTTGACGGTATTTAACTCTGCGCCTATAAAGGTGATAGATTGGCAAGGCAGCAGAGAAGATTTTTCGAAATTTACTGAAATTCCCAGATTCTTGCAAAGCTGAAGGGTGTAGTCTCTGGACTGAAGAAGCTGACATTTGGTTGTGGCGGAGAGGAGCCAGTCGTCCAAATAAGGAAACACCTGGAATCCTAGACGTCTCAGATGAGCTGTGACCACTGCCATGCATTTGGTAAACACTCTGGGGGCTGAAGTGAGGCCAAAGGGCAGGGCTCTGAATTGGTAATGACTGGTCCCTAGCCGAAAGCGGAGAAACCTCCTGGAGCGCCTGTGAATCTTTATGTGATAGTACGCATCCTGAAGGTCTATAGAGCACATCCAGTTGTCCTTGCCCAGAAAGGGCAGAATGGACTGAAGCGTGACCATCCGGAATCTTGCCTTTTTGACAAATCTGTTCAGATTGCTCAGGTCTAATATTGGTCTCCAATCTCCCGTCCTTTTGGGGACCAAAAGGAATCTTGAGTAGACGCCGGATCCTACTTGGTCTGCCGGTACTGTCTGGACGGCTCTTTTTTCTAGGAGTTTTGAAACCTCCTGTTTTGCCAAATCCCTTTGACCGGGTGAGATGTCTGGAAGGGACTGTGGAGGTACGGGAAACCTTACGAAGGGGATCTTGTAACCCTCGGATATAATCGACTGTACCCACTTCTCTTGGGATAGGGATTGCCAGGCTACTGGGTACAGTGAAATCCTTCCCCCGACTGCCTCCAAGGGTGGACAGTCGGGCAACACCTCAGGGATGCTGAAAGGGCTTCTCAGGAAGAGACTCCCTGTTGCCCTGGTTCTGAGGACCCCCCCTGCCTCTAGGGCGGCGTCTATTATTGTTACCCCCTCTGCCTCTGGGGGTAAACTGACCACGTGTGTCCGGTGTAGCTCCTTGGGCTTTACGGAACCACATCTTCCCCCCTTTCTGACCCTTGGGATATGGTTTAGAAGGAGCGGAAAATTGGACTCCAACGGCAGAAAGAGTTTTACCATCCTGCTCACACCTGGTCAAGGTATCCTTCACTTGAGGTCCTTACAAAGCCGAACCATCAAAGGGGGTATTAGTGAAGGACGCCTTAAAGGGGTCCGCAAAATTACACAGCCGCATCCAGGCTTGGTGTCTAAGAGCAACTCCTGTGCCTGCGGCCCTGCTCGCTCCATCGGCCGCATAAGATATGAGCCGCATGGAGGAGTTAGATATGGAATTCAGGATAGCAAGCTGTGAGGCAATCTTTTCCTGAGCCCCAGCAGCAGAAGGATCCTGGACTACTTCACCCAGTTCCTTGAGAATATCTCGTTGAAGCCTGGTGAAGTGACAAAGGTAATTCAGCGAACGCATAGCAAAGGTCGCTGAAGAAAACATCCGCTTTCCATACCTGTCCATGGTCCTAGAATCCTTGTTAGGAGGATGGACAGGTACTGAAGGATCTGCCAGTTCCTTCTTAGTGGCCGCCACCACCATAGCATCCACAGAGACACCTTTGGAAAGGAACTGTTTATCCGACGGGGCCGTAATGAACTTGGATGGTCTTCTGGGGACAGGTTCCACAGAATCTGGAGCCGCCCACGCCTTCCGAGCCACTACCTGCATAAGTGGGTCGAAAGGCGGAGACACCCAGGAGGTGGAGGGTCGGGATCCAAAAGCCTCCAGGTATACCGACTCATCCTCGGAGGGGTCAATGGAGGGCCAATTCCCCCTCTGTTTGAGGAGCTCAAGGATGTCTGAAAAGGAGACATCCTCAGAGGGGAACCGTGGGAACCCTCCGACTCATCTAAGTCGGTATCAGATGTAGTAGACTCAGGGGAGTCTGTGTGTTTCCTCTTACACGTCCTCTTCCGAGGGGGTTCCCCTGCAGGGTCAGGAGAAACCTCGGAAGAGGAGGAAATTCCCAGTGGGGAAACCTGGGGCGATGGATCCCTGGGCCTGAGAGCAAGAGGCATCTGCAGGCACTGATGAGGGAGGAGCTAGAGGGATGGACCGTTGACCGGGCTCAGAGACCAGGACACTCCTCATCACCTCAAAGGCTCCTCTCCCCGGGAGGCCGGAACATACCCGCTCCGAAGAGACAGGAATGGTCGGCTCCAAAGAGAGAGAAGGCTCCGAGGCCGATGTCGGTGCCGAGCTTACCAAAGCCGAAGCCCCGAGAGGGAGAGCGGGGTCGGACAAGGGTCCGATGCCACTAGCCCCCTTGGAGCAGACAGTGGAAACCCGACGACCGGATCCCTCCACGGAAGGTCTCAAGGAGGAGATCGGAGCCGAGGACGACGGAGCCAAAGGATGTATCGGCTCCGGCATCGAAACAGTCGCTGTCCCAAGAAGCTCCGGCTCCGAACTCTGGTGTGGAGTCGGAGGAGGAAGTTCAAGAATTGGGGCTATAGCCGAAGTCTGTTGAGACTGGCTATGGAGCATTTGGGCCAGTGCCTGAGACTTCAACAGCCTGCTTACCACCCTCTCCAAGTCGTGGTCAGACAGCCTGGAAGATCTCGAAGATCGGCTCCGATGGCTCCGCTCCGACAAAAGAGGAGATCCCGGAGCCGAGTGGATACTCATAATAGAGGGGGACCGAGATCTCTTACGGGTCGAAGCCATCGGAGCCGAAGTCCCTAGAACTCCAGATGGAGCCGAGGATTTCTCGGCTCCGATGCTGGATAAAGTGTCGGCTCCAGCCGGAGCCGACAAGGCCACAGTAGTCAGGGTACCGGAGCCAGCCGGCACCGAACCCACTACTTGAGTCGAAGAAGTATCGATTCCAGCCGGAGCCGATATCGGCTCCGACGGAGCCGGAGCCACTGGAGGAGGCTTGGACACTGTAGCCTGAGCCTTCGGTAGCTTATGAGGTTTTCCTGACCCTGATTTAGGAGGAGAACCTTCAGGTTTAAGTAAACCTCGGAGGATGAGTTTATTCCTCCTTTCCTGCAGGACTCTCTGGCTAAAAGCATGACACAAAGCACAGGAGTCCTGCAGGTGCAAAGGCCCCAGGCAATAAACACAAGAAGTGTGACCGTCTGTCACAGACATTTTCTGACAGCACTGGTCACACTTCTTGAAGCCTGAGACCTTGCCTTCTTTTGACATCCTTAGGAGGATAGAACACAAACAGTCCCCACAAACACACAAATTAATCCCTTACACAAACACACAGGAAGGGATAACTAAGGGGAACTAGGCCTGACTAAACTACTTTAAATTAAAACTTATAAAAGTTTATAAAAAGGTTGAAAAATAGGGAATAGGGTGGGCTGTAACTAATTACAGACTACACTAACACTAACAGGGAAAAATAAACCCCTAACTACACTTTTTCTTATTTGACTAAGAAAAACTTACCTCAGCTGGCAAAGGAGAACTCTTTCGCTAAGCGGCAAACGAGATCTGAGGTAGTTCCGCCTTGCATCATGGGATATAGGGTTGCCTCGAGCTGGTAAAAGGAGTTCTCGAGCTAAAGCAAGTGCCGAGTCGGAGCTGAGGATCGGCTCCGAACCCATCCAGCAAGAATGAAGGCGAGATTGACAACTTAACATTTCTAGTTTTAACATGCTCTGACAAATTCTGATCCTTTAGCCAGGCGTGCCTGCGAAGAACTGAACCAGTGGCAGCCACCCTGGAAGAAGCCTGCAAAGCATCAAAACCACACTGCAAAGAATGCTTACCCACCTGTTCAGAGACATGTACCAAATCCTGTAATTCCTTACACTCAATGCCCTCCGCCAAAGCATCCACTTTAGATTTTAGTTGAGTAAGGAGGAAATTCTGATACTTTAACATATGAAACTGGCAATTCAAAGCCCTCATTGCTAAAGTAGAAGAGGTATACACCTTTTTACCCCATCTATCCAAAGCTCTAGCCTCTTTATCCATAGGAACTGGATTCTTTACAACAGAAGCCCTGACACCCTTAGGTCCCTGGCTAATAGTTTCTGGGTCTGCCCTAGGACTCTTATACAGATATTTATGAGCCTCAGGTACTCTGTAATACCTGTCCGGTTTAACTGGCGCAGGAGGCAAAGAATCTGGATTAAGGGAAGCCTCAGAGAAAACATCTTGCACAACATCCAAAACAGGAGGTATAGCCAAGGGCCTATGTTGTGGTAAAAACAAGAACTCCCTAAGCCTCTTCCGTGAATCAGAGAAATCCTGACCTTCCCATTTAAAATGCTCCTTCATAGAATGAAGTGTTTCTGAGAAGGAAAAATCTTCTGGAGGAGAAGCAGAAGGAGTGGAATCCTCTGCATCAGAATCAGAATAAGTAGGAAAATCCTGAATGTCCTCAGCCGAAGACTCTGAATCATCTGAGGCCTGTTCCAAACTCTCCATCTCTGGCTCCACTCTGGGCCTCTTATCAGGAGGGGGCATAGAACCTCTTATCAAAGTAATTAAATCTTCTGCCATTTTAAGCATGTGCTTTTTAGGCACAGAACCTGCAGAACTAGGACTGACACCAGGGAAAGGTAAACTAGCCCTGCCTTTGGAAGAAGCCTTAGAAACAGAAGGAGAAGGCCTAATCCCTTAGGTAAGGAAGGAGAACAGTAACCTGAGAGGCCCCTCAGCCTGACCTGCCTCCTGAGAGGCCACATCTTGCAAAATCAAAGTCTCCTCCTGAGACTCAACTGAAACCTCGGCCGGATCCACAGATTCCCCCGTAGTTCCTAAAGAGCCGGCGTCCGGAACGGACGACTCATCCTGTCTGGGTTTTAAAGATTTGTCTTTGCGCTTCTTCGCAGTAGCGGCGCCGGAGGATCCGACGGCATATTATAATTACACCGCTTGCGAAGACAAGCCTGGCGCAATCTAACCTACGCTTGATGGTGCGCTTATTAAACTTAGCACAAAGCGACACCCGACTCACGCCGTGCTCAGGTCCCAAACAAGGAATACAAAGAGAGTGATAATCCCTATGCGGTATCTGTTTCCCACAAGAAATACAATTATTCACTTTTTCTGACATCCGGAATTAACTGAGGCAAGAAAAACAAAAATATTCTAACGGGTACTTAGCCCAACTTGGATTCGGTCTGAAACTCAGAATACGAAAATTTCAGAATGCCGAACGGCACTTGCAACGCTGCTTCTGCATCGGACCATGCGGCAAAAAAGACTGAGGATATGACGTCGGTCATGTGCTCTTATACCCTGACGCTCTGATGTCAGTACTGAGCGCCCATGACCGACGTCAGCCTAATACTTTGGTATTCGGGCCGACCGAGGACAGCGGACTACCCATATGTAAGGACTGCAGCAATGTGAGATGAAGAACATCACTTAGTTTCCTTTTAGTGCTCTGCAGTTTCTTCTCTTCTTGTTGTCAAATTCTCCTTTTTTGCAACACTTTAAACTTTGTTAGTCCCACTAAATAGTTCCGATTACTTCTTCCCCATATCCTTTTCTTTTATTTCTGTCCTAGTTTGAAACTTCATTTTCATTGTATCCCAGTCACTAGCTATCCCTTGTGAATAAATTTCTGTCTTCCCTAATAACTCCTGAATCATTTCCACTATCCATTCCTTAAATTCCTCTCTTTTTAAGTTAAGTAGGAAAGAGCCAGTACAGCATTTTTACTTCATTACCCTATATAATTATCTTGCTTTTTATTGGTGCATGATCTGAAATAATTGTTGGAAGTGTGTTGAAGCTTTCAATTAAATACACATGCTCCAGTGAAATATAAATAGGATCCAGTCTGGCAGCGTAATCATATCTCAGTGAACAATATGGAAATTCTGTTTGATTTCCTAATACCACAAATCTTCCATACCAAATATTTTCATATATTTCTTCAGAAACCTAGCCTGTTTTATTTTTCCCTTCTAGATCTCGTTATATGCTTACTATTGCAAATCAAATTCCATTCCCCTCCCATACATAATATTCCCTGCTAAAAGCTGTTTATTTCTCCCAAACGTTTTAAGCTCCATAACAGCAGATTTTAGTGGAATATAAATAAATGTCAATGCAATTCTCCTCCCTTGCCAGTTACTACCACATGTCTACCACTGCTATCCTTTTTTCTTCTGTTTTCACTACTGGAGCCCCTCTAGCAATCAGTATTATTACTCTCATTCTTTCTTTGTCTCTAATATTCTGCTGAAATCTTATCTTTGTCAAATTCACATGCTCATTTCTATCAAAATGCATCTCCTGCAACATTACTATTTGCAACCAACATTTCTTAGTAAATCCAATACTCTTTGCTTTTTATCTATAACTATAAGACATTTACATTCCATGATTTTACAGAGTAGCCATTATAATAGAAAGTTATTAATCCCACCTGTTATACAAGACAGTTCTTTTGTATGTGTATTGCCAACATCTGAATTGCATGCACAAACTAATGTTTGGCAGGCTGATATTTTAAGCTGCTACTTCTCCTCATCTCTATTTGAACCTATGTCACATTTTTCAAGACTCGATGAAAACACTCAGACAAAAAACTAAAAACATTTTCAAAACTCCCCACCCCTTTTAAATTGGAACAAATGCACAAAGCTAGGCAAAGTTTCAACAAATGAAGTTTACACTTCCAGATAGGAGCAGTTGCCTCAAACTGATGGCTGCACCCTCAAGCATTACTAATCTAAAATTAATGTGACACATGCTAAAGCACATTACAGCCTGTGTGCCCACATTCACTGATTTACTTTATTTATTTAACATTTGTTTACCGGGAAAGTCCAACTTAGAATGAGCCAATTTTCAGCGGAAGCCTGGGGAAAAATGCTCCAGATGCATATCTTTGTAACGTGGGAGGAAACTGCAGCACCCGGAGGAAACCCACATGAACGCAAGGAGGACATGCAGACTCCACACAGAAGGCACCCCAGCCAAGAAATGAACTACAGAACCTCTTGCTGTGAAGCGACAAAATGAACCAATGCACCACTGCACAGTTCATCTGTACCATCTGTTCTTTTGTTATCTTTCTTCCTCTTCCAAGATGTGAAAAACATCTTGCATGCTTTGAACAGACATTACCTTTCAGTCTTAAGAAAAAGTACACTGCCTACCTTTAGTTAAATAAATTATATACTGTTCTATTAAATGCATTAAAATATTGACTGCCTTCCTACTTCCCACAGTTTAAAATTTTATTTTTCAATGAACTGCTTCCCAATGTACCTTTAAAAGTTACATTTCTTTCAGCACTATGTGCTCAGAACTTTCAGATGGTATCTGAAGTCTCTCGTGTCCCAACATCAACGTCCCTTATCTTTCCAAATTCAGGTTCTGGGATTTGTGAAAAGTGAAATCACTTGGAGACATCAACTATCTCGGAACCCAGGTCTACCCTTCTTTCCTCAATCTCCAAAGCAGTCGAGTACTGTAGGATAACAATGCAAGGTCTTTGGGACAAGAAAGACAGAGCACAGCAAACAAACATAAAAGAGATGCCAGCTATTATAAAGGCTTTTAATTCTCTTGAATCATCTGTGGCCTCCAGGATTCTTCAAGTAGTTACAAATAATACCACAGCGACATGGTATATAAATAAATAAGGTAAAACTAGGTCTTACCCTTGTGCAGTCTAGCCATATTAGCATGGGAAATAGCTTTACAGCATAATCTAACTGTACAGGCACCTACATTCTGTCACAGCAAAACTGCTTGCCACATTAGCTGAGCAGGACAAAAGCTGTCCCTCATGAATGGAAAATAGATCAGGGAGTCTTCCAAGATTTGATCCATCTGTGCTGAATTCCTCAGATAGACCTTTTTTGCCTCTTCTCTAAACAATCAACTGGCAAAATTATGTGACAGGATTCCATGCAAGAAGGCCTTTCCTTGAACAGGAATGTTCCTCTATGCTTTTCCACCATTTCCACTGACATCCTGAGTAATTCTAAAGATGTATAAGGAATCCCCCAAGATAAATGTGGTGACGCCCTTGTGGCCCAAGCAACTGGCTATACTGCTCAGACAAGCTCCTCGTGGTCCTGCAGAGTGGTCTTAGCTACAGAGAACTCAGAAAAGTGACTACTTTCTGGATTTAAGTATCTTTGCTTATTTTTCACTTGGAATAGCTTCTGTAGCTTACCCTGAACAAGCTTAAACTGTTTTTTAGCTGTTTGCTGCATTATTTTAAAATCTGCACTTAAAGTTACTTTTTAGTCGAATTTGATCGAAAGTTTGTTTGTTTGTTTGTTTAATTTAACTGTTGAGGCTGCCCACTAAAGTGTGCTAGCCTGTGTAACTGATTTATCACTGTTTCTGCATTTTCTGTGTGTTTCTATCAAAAAAACAAAAAAATAATCCTTGTTTTCCCACCTCTCCTCGACTAGTTTAGACCAGTTTACAGGCATTACTGTATTCTGGGCTGAGGTGTAGTTCCTGTGTTGTCCATTACCTTACTTGGATAGAAGGAAGTTTCTTTGCTCACCAGTGGGAGTGGGGAGCCTTGAGCAGCCTACCTGTCCCTGTAGGAAGTGACCTCAGCACAAGAACTGTAGCAATTGGTTGTTTTGGACCAATTCTAGCTCTTTTGTAGTTCCCTGTTTAAAATCCGCCTCTGGGCGTTTTTTTTTTCTGGCTATACTGCTCAGACAAGCTCCTCGTGGTCCTGCAGAGTGGTCCTAGCTACAGAGAACTCAGAAAAGCGACTACTTTCTGGATTTAAGTATCTTTGCTTTTTTTTCACTTGGAATAGCTTCTGTAGCTTACCCTGCACAAGCTTAAACTGTTTTTTAGCTGTTTGCTGCATTATTTTAAAATCTGCACTTAAAGTTACTTTTTACTCGAATTTGATCGAAAGTTTGTTTGTTTGTTTAATTTAACTGTTGAGGCTGCTCACTAAAGTGTGCTAGCCTGTGTAACTGATTTATAACTGTTTCTGCATTTTCTGTGTGTTTCTATCAAAAAAAACAAAAAAACAAACAAGAAAAATCCTTGTTTTCCCGCCTCTCCTCGACTAGTTTAGACCAGTTTACAGGCATTGCTGTATTCTGGGCTGTGGTGTAGTTCCTGTGTTGTCCATTACCTTACTTGGATAGAAGGAAGTTTCTTTGCTCACCAGTGGGAGTGGGGAGCCTTGAGCAGCCTACCTGTCCTTGTTGGAAGTGACCTCAGCACAAGAGCTGTAGTAATTGGTTGTTTTGGACCATTTCTAGCTCTTTTGTAGTTCCCTGCTTAAAATCCGCCTCTGGGCGTTTTTGCGCGGTTGTGCGCATAGCGGTTAAACAAGGTTAAACTTCTTCTGGCTCTGCCAAGTCTGCTCTTCAAATTTTTCCTTAAGGAAGCTCTACTCTTAGTATAATCAGACTACTCACTATATTATAAGCCTAGCACTTGTTCTCAATACTTCTCTACTAAGTAAGCACTCTCGTACTAAGTAAAGCACTACATCTACCTACCACCCCTGTGAATATCCACTTCCCTTAAAGGCACAGAACTCCCTTATACTGTTCTAGCATGTCGAGTGGTAGATTACTGGCGTCCTCTCCAGTTCAGCTGGTCAATCTGGGTATCTTGAGACAATGCTACAATTGTCTCATGTACATAGACAACCCTCTCCTCCTCCCAACAAACACAAATACATGCGAGAGATGCAACTATATAGCCAAACTGGAGGCTGAACTCTCTCAACTCAGGGCTGGCATGACCAGACAGGAGGAGATAGTAACCACACACACAACAATCCCAGTCTTACATAGACCTACCACAACTGCAAACCAAACACATAAAAACACAAAGACATACTCGGAGGCTCTAATAAAAAACTTACCGAAACAACAGAGGCTCCCAAAGCAGACATCCAAAAATCCACCACCTCAAAACAAAACACATGCAACACATACTTCAATAAATCAGTGTGTCAACCAATCACAGCCCTTAAGGCCAAACACCATGCCTGATACACTAGTAATAGGTGACTCTATAGTCAGACACACTGATGTCCCACTGACCAGTCTGAACAAGGAGAGGGTGACTGTGAGCTGCCTATCGGGAGCTAGGATCCGCCACAACACACGCACTCAAGTCACTCCAAAGCAAGTACAAATATGACTCCATCATTGTCCATGCTGGCGTAAATGACCTGAGACGTACCTCCCTGGACTACATGAAAAGAGACAGAGGAGCTCTCTGATTATGTAGCCCAGGCTGGTAGACCCTGACCATGAGCAGCATCTTGCCCTCATCAAGAATGATGCCACAATACAAAGACAAGATGATCAGCTTTAATAACTGGCTCAAGTACTGGTGTCATTCTAAGGGGATCCAATGTCTGTCTGCATGGGATTACATGTTGGACAAGCCACGCTGCTTCGCAAGGGATGGCTTACACCTGTCACCACTGGGCTTCTGGATATTGGCTAAGGCTCTTGCCACCCCCATAGTGCCTTTTTTAGGCAAGGCTCAAAAGACAAACCCACCTCCTTATAAAACAAAAATGGAAAAAAAACTAAGGGTAATGCTGCTCAATGCCAGAAGTCTAAATCTCAAGATGCAGGCACTCGATGCACTCCTCAGCATGGAGAACATCGACGTCTGTGCAGTAACTGAAACCTGGTTCAAGGCTCCTGAGCACCCCAGCGCTACCAGGCTATACCTCGTATCATACTTTTCGGCCCCAAAACCCGGGCCGAACCTCAAAGGGAGGGGGAGTGTCCATATTCATCAAGGACACCCACACCTCCAGGTTAGTAGCAACACATGAAGCATCAGAGACCATACAGGTGCAACTAACCATAGGCAAAACTGCTATACAACTGGTAGCATGTTACAGACCACCCTCCCAATCTCAGGAACCCCACTCAGCCTTCCTGAAGACATTGGAGGATATGAATGTATCACAAAATACCATCATACTGGGAGACTTCAACTACCCAAACATAGATTGGGTACATTATTCTAGCCCTAATACCCTAGCCCAAAGGTTCCTGGAATTCATAAATTCAAATGCACTGGAACAACTAGTCACCTATCCCACTAGGGGAGATAATATACTAGACCTGATCATCACAAACATGGGGACAAAATGATCCACACCGGAGGTATACCCCTCACTAGTGAGATCTGACCACAAACTAATCACCCTGGATATACATATCCCACCTCCACCCCCAGCACAAAAGACCACAGTGAAAAACTTCTCAAAAGCAGACTTCACTCTTCTTAAGACTGTGATGGTATCCTTTAAGCCCACTGAGCCAGTGGATACCACATCCCACAATGCCAAATCCTTCACAAATGCTTTCTATGGACATCTCCAAGAATGCATGGATCATGCAATCCCAAATAAATCCAAGTCCATCTCCACCAAAGGCAAGCGTCCTGTCTGGTGGACCTCAGCCATTAACAAACTGTATAACAAAAGAAGGAAGCTACTGCACATCAGAGCAAAATCCCATAAAGGGAAGACATCTCTGATCAACATTAGCAGAAAACTACGTTCTCTCATAAAAACATCCAAGGCCAACTTTGAGATAAAAATCGCTAAGGACACTAAAGATAACCACAAAGCCTTCTTCAGCTATGTTAGAAACCTGGGCGGAAACTCTCATATATGCTCAGAGTTAGTTCACAACAACAAAAAATACACTGAACCCACAGATATTGCCAACATTCTGGCGGACAGGTTCAGTGCAAATTTCTCCCCTCCCTCACCCCCAAAAGAAGAAATACTTATCCCAGATGAATGTAATCTCCCTGTCATCTCAGATGTCCAAGTGAGAACCGCCCTAAACAAAGCTAGAAACACAGCATCAATGGGACCTGACGGTATCCCGGGTTGCGTGCTACGTGAACTTCAAGAGGAACTAAACCCACACATAAAAATGCTATTTAACCTTAGCCTTACTACAGGATATGTACCTGAACACTGGCGTACAGCAACCTTGGTCCCACTCCACAAAGGAGGTACCTCTACAGACCCTGGGAACTACCGCCCCATAAGCTTAACCAGCCTGGTCTGCAAAGCTATGGAAAGTATCATTATGGAACTCATAAACAGAGACATAGGGGACCTACAGACACTTGACCCCACCCAGTTCGGCTTTGTAAAGGGCAGATCCTGCCTTTTGAACCTGGTTGACTTTTTCGAAACAGTCACTAGAGCCATTGATGAGGGCAAAGCAGTCCATACAGCCTACCTGGACTTGGCTAAGGCCTTCGACACAATACCCCACTCAGGCATCATAGATAAGCTCAACAGCTTAAACGTAAACCCTTATGTCACTAGATGGGTTGCAAACTGGCTAAAGGGCAGAACCCATAAAGTTAAAATCGCTAGAGCAATGTCAGACTCAAAGCCAGTCACAAGTGGTGTCCCACAGGGATCTGTCCTGGGACCACTCTTGTTCGGCATTTATTTCTCAGATGTTAAAGCAAACATGGGAGGGTTGTGGCTGACAAAGTTCGCAGATGACTGCAAACTAGGCGCCATAGTCGATACACCAGCGGACACATACATCCTACAAAAGGCCTCACAGTCGCGGACAACTGGTGCCGGAGTCACGGCCTTAAACTAAATGCCAAAAAATGTACAGTCATCCCCTTTGGGAAAAACAAAGTACCCACAAATTATCACATAGACAGCAACCCACTGAGTACGGAAAAAGTAATCAGAGATCTAGGGACCCAAGTTGACAGCGACCTCTCATTTGACACCCACATTGCCAAAGTGGTTAGAAAAACATTCTACCTTGCACACTTCATCATGAAGGGATTCACATCCAGATCCAAGGATGTCACTGTACCCCTATACTCCTCTCTCATGAGACCCATGATTGAGTACAATGTCCCATTTGGTATGTACCTCACCCGGCATTTGCAACAGCTGGAGAGACCACAAAAGTACCTCACCAAGAGGATCAAGGGTCTCCAAAATATGTCTTATTCTGCCAGACTAAAGAAACTTCAGCTCTATTCAGTAGCATACCGCCTGCTCAGAGGTGATCTCTGCCTGACGTACAAGGCCATGTCCAATCAGGATCTGATGGACATGCTCCACCTCAAAAAATCCAAATCCATCAGGACCACGAGAGCTAAAGACTTAAACCTCGGCACAAGTATGAATAGGACATGCTGAAGGGATAGATTCATAACCCAGAGGCTTCCCATGCTTTGGAACAAGATCCCAGTTAGTATTAGGCAGAGCCCCTCACTGACTCTCTTCAAGAGAAATTTTGATGAGTGGATGGGAGATCGTAAGTTTACCCCAGGGGTCACATCTGTGTCACTGCTAGACAGGGGCACAGTAAACTAATTCTATTATATAAGGGGACATTCATTGTGTCACTACTAGACAGAGACACAGTATTCTAAATTTATTCTGTACATTTTTGTACCATTTAATGGGGTGGCAAAACCACATCACTATGGCTAGGCTTACAAATGCCCCAGGGCAGATAGCCTAGTACTAAACTATGAAACAGTTCTTCCTTCGTCTGGAAATGGCCAGAAACAATTACCAGAAGCTTATTCACAGACTGGATTTACTCACAAAAGAACAGTGGGTATTTGATACATCCCAACCCCAAAGTACAAATGACTGCCTGAATGATATGTTATTAATTACAATTCAAGTACCTATTTACCGAGGGCATGCAGCAGGTACTAATAGAGGGAGGAAAGCCTGCTACTAGAAAACCATATATAAGCAAATGGAAAATGTTTTCTTGTTGGTGCCAACAAAAGAGAACCACCAGCACCCATTCAGGGCTAATGTTTTTATGTGTGTGTGTTACTTTCCTATGGCCTGTCTTGCTCCTCTTTCAAGGCTCATTTTTCAGGTATTTCAGCATGCCTGCCTACTGATCCCCTTTTTCAATGCATTTGCATCTCAAAATGCTTCTGAAAGGGATACCTCATAAGAAGCCTCCCAGCAAACTGGTGGCTTCTCCTTGGGATCATAATTTTGTGTTAGAGAAGCTTACATTTGGTCCATCTGAACTAGCTCATCTGGCTAACTTGAGGTTCTTAACATGGAAAACAGTTTTACTGATTGTTCTGACGTCTGCAAGAAGAGTATATGAGTTGCAAGCTTTTATGGTGCGTCAACCTTCTTTCATTTTCAACAGAGATAGGGTTTCTTTGAGAACTAATCCTTCTTTTGCCTGAAGTGGTATTGGTGTTTACTTTACGCCAAATTATCCATCTCTCTCTCTCTGTTCTTTCCTGAGCCAAGAATGGGGAGAAAGGATACTTGATGCCTTGGATGTCCACAGACAACTCAGGTACTATCTTGACCGAACAAAATCTTTTAGAACGTCTGATCAGTTGTTAATTTCTTGTGAAGTAATAAGAAAGGACATAGTGTGTCAAAGCAGACTATTTCCAAATGGTTGTCTCAGGCTATTACCTTTTCTTATTCCCACCATATCAAAACTACTGCAGCCATGGTCAAGGCACATTCTACCAAGGTCTTGGCTTCATCGGTGTTTTTTTGGAAAGGGTTGGTCTCTAGAAGTATTTTAGAAGCAGCAGCTTGGTCCTCTGTGCATACTGTTACAAAGCACTATAAACATGGACTCTTTTTCCAGGTCTAGACAGGTTTTGTTAGGACTGTTCTCCATCTCTCTTCAGATGGACCCTTCCCTTTCCTCTTCCCAGTTGTCCTAAGCTATGGTAATCTACCTTTACAGCTTAGGCTAATGCAGCAGTGAGCAGTATGAAGAACGTAGTGCCATTCTATAAGTAAACTTACCATAACAGTATCTGTTCAATTTATCAATGCTGAAGCAGCTGCTCCCTCCCTCAACATTCCATGTTGTTTGCTGTGTTTTTTATGCCATGGCATGGACTTGTATTCCTCGTAGCAACACCATCTCAAGGCTTAGACACCCTCAACATCCCGTTTTTTTACTGTGTTTTTTATGTCATGGTATAGACATGTATTCTTCCTAGCAATGTCCTCTCAGGCTTTAGCCTCCCTTTTTCATTTACATTAAAGTTCTGAAGGGCTTGGCATCTAAACCTGTATTTTAGCCATATCAACTGGAGCTGCTTAATGGTTTGGGTGCATGGAATGTGCCCTGAAGCTTTGGAAGTTGGCCAGCTGTTATATCCTATGCAAGACATAACTCATATAGCTTAAACTACTGCAAGAATATATTACTATCTTAATTTTACTTGTAACAATACACGTTTATGCCCTACTACCACACCAGCATCCCAAGGTTGCAGCATTATATTAACCTTAACTCGTTTCTGACTAGTCTGTTACCTCATTATAGTATAAATCCTTACAACAAACAAACGCTTTAATATCTTTTACATATACAGCAATCACTGATATCACCCCACCTCACATTTATTATTCCTTACTGTATAATATGCAGATCTGCTTCACAATATAATATGCAATCTACATTATAAAATTGTATATACAACTATTCGTAAGATCAAAAACTGCTTTACTTACAGTTACTTCATTCTCTTCAGTATTCTTCTAAATATTAATGGTATAAAGTAGGGTATATGCTTTACAGTTCACCTCCAAGTTTAAGTAAGTCAACAAAATTCAAGACTTTTTCAACCATGTTTTCTTGCAAAGACACACTTTGCATGTTTACTCCTATATCCAGTAGGATTCATGCTTTATAGTTTCTCATTTATTCACTAATTTTAGTGTTGTTGGTCTTCTTCCTGATCACCAGCATCTCCCAACACCAGTATGTTAATTAAATCTAGGGCGCTTCTAATTCTTCTAGCCAGCTCCTGTGCTTCTCAAGCATTTTCATTTGGACTAATGGAAAATGTTTCACTGCCAAAGTCTCTCTATGGGCATGGTTACTGTTAGAAGAACAAGAAGCACAGTCCTTTTCTGTTTGTGGGCTCACTGCTTATTGGATAAACTTTTTTCTGCTTAACCTGTTTTGCATCAAAAATTACTTTGATCCTACAGGAAAAGATATTCTGAAGAAAGCTGGATACACTAACTTGAATCTCACACATGCCGCTTAACATTCCTTGACTGATGGGATAAACTTACCTCTCTTCTGCCTGGCATACAGTGAATAATCATTTCCACAAACTTACTGTTGTCTCCAACTTTAGCACCATCTTTCATCCACAGTTTTGTTAGCATCGACTCTTTCTGCTAATATGACTGTACATTTATTAATACAGGTCTTGGCTCCTTTCCAATGGCTATGTTTGGAGAACACACATACACACACACACACACACACACACACACACACACACACACACACACACTCACAAAGTGCTTTCTCAATTAACACATTCTGTTGTGGAACACCAGTCAAGTTGCTCATTTGTACGTCCATAAAATTAATACAGTCTGTTCCTTCCACTTTCTCTGGTACAGCAGGAAATCCCCATTTTCTTTACATGCTTGGTCTTCAATCTTTACTATGTTTTGAAACAGCTCTTCTTGAGAAGCCTCATACCAAAGACAACATTTTCTTCATTTCAGCCTCTGATTTTTGCAATTTTATTAGTTCATCTGAATAACTAAATATTTAATTTTCTAGCTTTTTATTTGAGTTGATGTATTCCTTCGGTATTTCAGTTATTTTAATTACCTCTGAGTGCATTTGATTTATTTTTTCCTCTGAATTAGAAAGCCATCTCATGTACCAAAGCTAAAACTAGAAATGCTTTTTTCATCAACAGCTAGATTCTTCCCGGTCAGAGTTTTTTCTAGCATACATACATCCATACCCATATTTCAGGCACAGTCAATAATACCCTTCAACCCTAGCAATAGACCTAAACAATCATTTCCATAATAAGTGTCCATATTATTCTTAAAAATATCTAAACTAGTCCTTGCTTTAGTATAATTTGATAGTCTATTCTAAGCATCAGCTAATCTCTGAGAGAACCAGTTTGTACATCTCCCACTCCTATACAGTTTCCTACACAGGCTACTACTATTTGATATCCCCCAAACATTCCCAGAAATAGTTGTCTTTAAATGCTGTATATATTTGAATAAGGTCTCCATTTAAATATCTATATGAAAAACTGTACAAGTTCAGATATTTACATTTTTCGTAATAATTTAAATGTTCACATCCATGGATGTCCTTGGTACATTATCGTTGTACGCTTTACAAGTTACTCATGCTAGTTGCCTTATAAGGCTTCCATGTTATTATTCACTAGTTTGTGTCAGATGCAACTTACAAACAATGACTTCATCATTTCTGTTTTCCTTAACCTTATACATCTTTTTATACAGACTATGTATTTATAACTATCATTAACCAATTGGGCCATTACAAGGGGAAAGAGCACAAAGCAAAAAATAAAATGTCCACCAAAGCACTGAGGACACCACCATCAGGGCCCAACCAGCCATCCCTGATGCGTAGATTCTGGTTACATGTTTTAGTTGCTGGGACCAATCCCACCACCAGAAGAGAGCAGGTTATGGGCAGGGAAGGTAAGCAGGACATTTTAGCCCTGAGAGAAAGAATGGACTTTCATGATGAAGGAAATTGTCAGACCACTAGAGATAGGTCAGAAACAGACCTAACAAATTACTCCACTGAATACTAGATGTTATAAGTTGCAATGATAACCGACTTGGCCAGCTAGGTAAACAAGCTTGAGTCATGCAAATGTGAAAATGATTAAGAGAAATATTTAGACAAGAATGACAAAAAATGTATTGATTGTACTTACAGAGCATCCTACACTTTTTAATTGAGTGGGAATGCTCTCAGACTTCCTGCTGTTTTCAGCAGCTTCTGCTTTTTTCCAGGCTTCAAGACGTAATTTTTCAATTACTCTAATTTCGTCACGCAGTTCTGTGTTTTCTTTAGTTAATGTCTCTATCTGGTTCCTAAGTCGATTATGAGTAGCTGACCATCTCATCTCCTTCTGCTTCAGTTCTTCTTGAAGGTTAGCAAGTTCTTGTTTCAAAGTCTGCAAATAAGCAAGATTTTTTTTTTTAACAGATTAGCAGATCTGCACCAGAGTCTGGATACTTGTGTCAAAAAATAACAGCATCCATAATGAACAATTACCATAACATACCTCCAACTCCTGTTATTTTATACGTGTGTGTGTGTGTGTGTGTGTGTGTGGATCTACTTCACTATACCGACATCCCACTTACCAGACACTTACATCGCCGAGACGAAAGGACCGACAAACCCAGAAGACCGACATCCGGAACACCGACTTACCACTCGAGATAAGTAACTGCTTGGCCATCCCAAAAAATAAGAATAAAAATAAAATGAACAAAACTAAACCCACCCATGTGGGGGGGCCTTGTCCCCCATGCCCCCCTAACTAAATTTAACAACTCTGAGATTGCATTACGGCTGGGGTAAGGGGCAAAGTTCAACAGGATGGCCAAGCAGTTACTTATCTCGAGTGAAAAGTTGGTGTTCCAGATGTCAGTCTTCTGGGTTTGTCAGTCCTTTCATCTCGGCAATACGAGTGTCGGGTAAGTGAAATGTTGGGTCTACTAAAGTAGACCTGTGTTTGTATACACACATAGTTGGAACACTTACTTCAGGATAGATGCCTTGGAGCCCTGGTGATCTTCTGTGGATGTTTCAATGGTCATACTTGCTCAAAATAGTAATTAAAAACTTTCAAGTTTTAATTAATAACAATATTGTCTCTGCATACATGTTAAGCCTGCTTCCAATTTGTGCATCTCATCTTGAAGATGTTAATGAGTAGGGGGCCTTCTTTCTCGAAGCTAAATAATGTGGAGCTTGTGAAGGGGAATCAGGAGGAGTCAGAAAAATCTAAAAAGTATGTGTAATACATTAATCAAACTGATCAACAACACATCCAGTAGTGGAAGGCAGTTTGTAACATGCAGTCATTTATTCTAGGATATAAGAAGTGTAGCCAAAAATTATCATACAAAGAGGTAGCAGCAAAAATTGCAGCTACTTAGAGTTTCTGTTGCGTTGTACAATTTAACTGCACTTTTACAGGACACAAGGAAGGTGAGCAAGAAAAATGCTGAAGACACTGCAGCAATTACAAACTTGTATGGTGGTGGCAGTGGAGTCACAAGGAAAAGAAATGGTTACAATTTTACGAAACACCAATCTTTTTTATCTTTTCTGCTTCTTGGTTAGCCACACAGTCATTCATGCCAACACTGCAAATTCTGCACAATTCTGGCCTCAGTGTTTAAAAATCTCAAACATATCAGCAGTGACTTTGGGGCTTTAACAACATATTTTCCTGTATTTTTATTGCAAACAGGCAGCCACAGCACAGCTGTCTAATAATAGTGTTTTCTTACTATGAGCGCACGCACGCGCACGCGCGCGTGTGTGTGTGTGTGTCTGCGTGTGCGTGTGTGTGTGTGTGTGTGCGTGTGTATAATGGCAGACACAGTATAACAAGTACCTCTGATTTGGATGTTTAAACATAATCTTTAAATCGAGATACAGAAACAAATCTCAGCTGCTGTACAGATCTTAAGAATCTCTCCAACTGAGCTAATACAGAAAAAACTTTTTCTCACTGAAAAAGGCTATTACAACCGAAATCGGTTTGGGGCAGGTAGTAGGGCTCTTTTCTCCCTCTACCTATGTTATGATGTATTTATTTCATTCCAATATTTTATTTTATTAAAAGGGAATTCCACATTTACTGCTCGCTCATTTTGTTTTTGATTGCATTTGCGGACTTTTGGAGCTGTGCAGCAGCCGTACGTGCAATACGCAGTTAATTGAGATTACACGAAATCAGAGCTGTCCAACGGGTGGCCCACGGGACATAATCCAGACTGTCAATACATTTTCTGTGGCCCGCCAAAACCTCAGCAGAAAATAAAAACATACATTTATTTGCAGTTAACTGGTCATGTCACTTTAAAAAAGTTCAGGACCAATTAACCATGCAATGCATTTTAAAAGCTCCATGTACACTAACTGCTGTGTACTGCAGTCTCAGGACAGTTCCTGCTCATTTCCGTGGTAGATGCAATTGTATCTGGATATAAATGGTGATTTTCGATTATTGCAGTGTGTGCAACTGATGAGGTAAGTTTTCTGTATGTCTATGCCTGTGTTTGATTCTGTTTGTACGTGGGCAATGCTTGCAGGAAATGAGTACCTATAAGAATGGGGTGGGAAAGCAGAGCGAATGCGTGCGAGTGTTTGTAAGAGTGCAATGCTGGTATAAGAGATATTTGCTCCTATGTGATGTGAGAAAGCAGAATGATTGCATGCATAAGCATTTGTATGAGCATAATGCAGGTGTGTAAGACTGATGTATGCCTGTCTGAAAAACTGATTTATTGTGTGCGTGTGTGTGTGTGTGTTTCTTTGCTTGCGCGAATATAAAATGTGCTTATCGTGAAGTTGGGAGTGTGAATGCTGAGTAAACTGAGTATAGGGGGATTTTTGTCCTGTGCATGTGCTGATTAAATTGTGGAATGGAGCTCTGAAAGGGAGAAAAATTCTGAAAAACTGAGATTTAAGAAAGATGCAAAGGATATAATGAATCACCATACACACTGTGAGATTCAATAAACTCCATGTAGGCTTGAAGCCTACACACAATTCACGTTTGCACGGTGAGCGGCAGTGGTAATTACATATTCATGCTGCACACTACATTTAAACATAAACAAGTGTGGTTTTGTGGGCAGCAATAGTGTTGCTGGTTAGGAAACCATGTAAAAATACACAAATAGCAAACCTGTTTACAGTAGAGCAATCTAGGTTAGCAGGACTGTGTGGAATGCTACAATGATTACCAGGGTTTATCATATAGTAATGAGTATGGTTCAAACACAATACAGGACAGTGTATGCAGTGCAGAGTGTTCTGAAAACCCATTTCAGCCATTCTGTATAGAAGTTGTGTAAATGATCTGTAAGGATATATGGACTGCTGTTAAAAATAAACAGTGCGGTAAGTGTGTATATTGCAGAGGGACACACAAATAAACTGCAAGAATGAACACAGGGAAAAAGGACAGGTGAAACATTGTAATGTACAGCAGATGAGGGAATGTAAATGGAAGGCAGTTGTAGCAGGAACACTAATCACATATGGTTATGTCTTACAATAACGTTCCATCTGTGTTGCTGATCTTCTTTCATTCATCACTGATGGATTTGGTTCCGAGCCCTAGGAACAGAGTTGGCCTAATACTAAGCATGCACCAGCCAAAAACTCTCGAGCTAAGCTTCTACCCATAGTGCTTTTCTCCCTGTTACCTCAGATCGAGTTTGCCATGTTGTACTAGTAAAGCCGAGGCCATTTCTGCGCAAATAACCTGAGTCACCACTTGGACCCAAAGTATCGCCCAGAAGCCTTTGGCGGGGGAAGGAGGGTGGGAAGTGATGAATGAAAGAAGCTCACCAGCACAGATGCAATGTTATGGTAACACATAACTTCTTTATCTGATGTTGTTAATCTTCTTTCCATTCATCACTGATGGGAAAGAATCCCCAGCTACTTTGTGATCCTTGGGCGACCCTTATGGAAAAACATTCCTGAGCACCACTGAGCCGAAGGCAGCTTTCCCTCTGGAGACCACATCCAATTTGTAGTGACTGATAAAAGTGTGGGGTTTAGCCCAAGTGGCTGCTGCACAGATATCATCCATAGAAGCCCTGAAATGGAAGGCTACATACGTTGCCATAGATCTAGTAGAATGGGCTTTAACATTCTGTAGCATAGGTTCTTTTGCAAGTGAATAAATGTAGCACATGCAGTCCCTTTAACCATTTAGATAAAGTGACATTGGAGACAGAATTTCCCATCCTAGGCCCAGAGAAGGAAATAAAAAGTTGGACAGTTTTACATATTGCTTTGGTCCTGTCTAAATAAAATCTCAATTGCCTGTGCAAATCCAAGTAATGTAGACAGTATTCCCCTTTATTAGAAAAATTCAGGAAAAATACTGGCAAATCAATAGTCTGATTGATGGAAAAGTCCTAAACAATTTTGGGGAGGAAATATGGATATGTCCGGAGTGATACTCTGTCCTTGTGGAAGATTAGATGGGGCCTTTTGGTGCATAATACCTGAAGGTGAGAAATTTGTCTGGCTTATGTGATGGCTACCAGGAAAAGGGATTTCCATGACAAGAATTTGAGGTCACACTTTGCTGCTGGCTCAAATGCAGGCTGAGTTAAAGACTGGAGAACTAACATGAGGTTCCATGGCTCTATAGGCTGTCTGACTGGAGGCCTTATGTGGGAGACCCCTTTGAGAAATGTTTTCCATAACCAAAACGAGATGAGGGGAGAATCATCTAGCCCATTATGATAGTTTGAGATAGCCACTAGATGTACTCATGTGGTAGAAGCTGCGGCTCCATCCTCGAAGAATTTAGATAGGCATTGTAAAACTGCTGTGACTGGAGCAGAATACGGATCTAGCATCTTTTTCTTTGACCAAATAGAGAACCTTTTCCATTTGTCTAGATATAGTCTTCTGGTGGATGGTTTATAAGAGGCCAGAATAATGTCACAAACAGGTGAGGTGAGGTCATCCTGCTTGGCAAATGGGGGGTGAGAAATTAGGTCTGGAAGAGGGTCCAGAATCCACAGTCAATACAACAGATGAGGCGGCAGGAAGGGGAACCAAACTTGTTGAGGCCAAAAGGGGGCTATGAGGATCACTTTGCATTTCAACCGAATAGCTTTCTTTATGAATTGGGGTATCAGAGGAATGGGGGGATAGACATATAGTCCCATGGGCCAATCATGAATCAGACCACCCCTCAGGGACTCCTCCTTTGTGGGGAAATAGGGCAAAATAGCTGCAAGGCTGGCCCCAACGGCTGAAAATTTCTGCTGCTATGTTGGGATTGAGGGACCACTCATGAGGTAAGAGAATACATCTGCTCAGCTTGTCTGTAATCACGTTGGAAATCCCTGGGATATGCGTTGCTATCAAAAAGTGATTGGAAGCTATTGCCCACTGCCAAATTTTCATGGCCTCTCCACATAGGGGATAGGACTTGGTTCTTCCTTCCTTGTTGATATATCAGACTACTGACATGTTGTCTGGCTAAATTGCAATAATTACAAAAGGCAGAACAAGTTGGAATGCATGCAGCACTAACAGCACCACTCTCAGTTCTAGAACGATATGCAGGTTGGCCTCCAACATGGACCATGTACCTTGGACTCTTTCCCTGAAAATAGACCTCCACCCTATCAGGGAAGCATTTGTGGTCACAACGGCTTTGTTTTGTGGGGGATGGAATGGCAGCTTCAAAGTTCTGTGTCTGGGCTCATCCACCAAAGAAAGTCCTGCTTGCAAGAATTGGTTATCTGAATTTGAAAGCATAGAGTGTGGTAATTCTGAAACCATTAAGAGAGTAGAAGCCAATGAAGTATTCACATATGCAGTTTCGCAAGAGACACTATTGGTATGAAAGGTGCCATGGATCCTAAACCTGAAGAACCTCTCTCGCTTAGACTTTGTTTTGACAGAGTTTCACTTGGAGCTGGAGCCTTAATCTCTGAAGTCTGTCAGCTGGGAGCGACACCAGGCAAGAGAGGGTGTCGAAGACTGCTCCAATGAATTCTATGTTCTGGACTGGAGCAAGATTGGATTTCTTCCAGTTTACAGTTATCCCCAAAAGCTTTGCCAGGGAAAGAGTGTATTGCAGGGTTGTTGCCAGAAGATCCTTGGTGGGGGCGGTAAGGAGCCAGTCATCCAAATACGGAAACACCTGGAATCCTTGCAGTCCTCAAGTGAGCTGTAACTACTGTCATGCACTTTGTGAATACTCTGGGAGCTGTAGTGTCCGAACGGCACAGCACAAAACTGGTAATGATTGGCTCCTAGCCGGAAGTGAAGTAGACTCCTGGAGCGTTTGTTCATTTTGATGTGGTAATACACATCTCGGAGGTCTATCGAGCACATCCAATTGCCTTCCCTTAGAAAAGGAAGAATGGATTGAACCATGACCATCTGGAATTTGGTTTGGGCAACAAACTTGTTCAAATTGCTGAGCTCCAAATGGGTCTCCAGTCCCCTGTCTATTTTTGGCACCAAAAAGAATCACAAGTAAAATCCGGATCTGCATTAGTCTGGTGGGACTAAACTGGATGACCCTTTTCTGATGCAGCTAGTTTATTTCTGCAGCTGCTTCTTCCCTTTGGCTGGGTGGAACGACGGGATGTTTTGCTGGAAATTTTGGATAAGTGATGAAGGGAATGGTGTAACCTCTGGTTATGATCTTCTGCATCCAGCGATCGGTGGTTGTTAAATGCCAGGCAGCTTGGTGCAGAGAGAAATGACCGCCGACTGCTTACAGAGGAAAGCAATCGGGTCACTCTTCAGGAGTGCTGATAAGGCTGCCCAGAGAAAGAGTCCCTGGGTCACTGATTACATAGACCCCCACCCCCCACTGCCTCGGTAGGGGCGTCTTCCAGAAATGTTACCCCCTCTGCCCCTAGGGGTATCATCACCACGTGTAGTATGGAAAGGATCCTGAGATTTTTTTGTGCCACATTTTGCCACTCCCCTGGCTCCTGGAAAAGGAACGTTGAGGATTGGAAAAACGTAGACCTACGGTAGACAGGGTCTTTCTGTCATATTCACACCTGGCCAGAGTGCCCTTCACCTTGGGGCAAAAAAGGGAAGATGATTCGATGAGAGCATTCAGGAAGGAAGACTTGAAAGGGTCCGTGAAGTCATAGTGGTGCATCCAGGCATGGTGTCTCATAACTATGCCTGAACAAGCAGCTCTAGCCACCCCTTCAGTTGCATGTGAGTGCAACCTCATGGACGAATTAGAGATCTATTCCAGGATTGCGAGGTAACTTTATCCCTTACCTCGTCAGACACCTGTCATGTGAGTGTTCCAGAGAGTTCGGAAACCAAGTCTCTTTGGAGCCTCGTAAAATGTGCCAAGTAATTCAGGGACCATATGGCAAAGGTCTCTGAAGCAAAGACTCACTTCCCTAATTTGTCCACGGCCCGGGACTCCCTGTTGGGAAGGTGAACAGTATGACTCTCTTCAACGAGATCCTTTTTCGTGGCCAACACACCACCACCACCATAGCATCGACTGGTAAACCTCTGAACCAATGTGGGTTTTCCTCGGGGGGTATCATCAGGTTTCCAAGGAATCGACTCAACAGAATCAGGGTTCTTCCAAGCGTACTGCACCATGAGTTGTACTAGCTCGTCTGTAGGCGGGGTCACCCAAGAGGTAGATGGCTGGGCACAGAAAGCCTGCAGAAACACGGACTCCTTGGAAGAAGAATTAGTGGGCTTCCAGTCACCCCTTTTTTAATATTTAGATCCTCAGGGGGTGACTGTGGGGACCCTTCACTGTCATCAAAATCCATGTCCTCTGCTAGAGACTCTTCAGGAGAGTCTACATGCTTCCTTTTGCATGATCTCTTCCGTGGGGGCTCCTCAGTGGGGGCTTCTGAGGAGGACTCGGAAGAGAGGGCACCTTGCAATGGAGGGTCCTGCAGCTTTCCTGTCTGGTGTCCCAGGGAGGTGGCCTGTGACAGCTGCAGCTCAGGGGGAAAAGTCTGGGGTTTCGACGTCGGCAGAATGCTTCCAGAAGTAAGTGCCGTCTCCATAGCTCAGAAAGTAGGTCTGCCCGAAGAGGGATGGGAGCCCAGAGCTGAGAAGGACAACCTCTGAACCAGGGTCACACACCGCTCCATTGAACCCGCTCCCAAGGATAGAGCCTCAAGCAGGTTCAGTGCAGACAAGACTCCCGGCACCAAGGATGGAACTGTAGAAACACTTGGAACTGTGCCACGAACAGAGGAGCCTGCAGCCCAATCAAAAGATTTAGGAAGGCCTGGTTCAGCAGGGACCGAAGGCCAAAGGGACAGTCCCAGAGCCCCATTGAGGTCCACTACAGGCGTAGTGTCGGGGGGTTCCAAAAAGGACATCAGAGCAGAAGGTTTTGGAACTGGTATGGTTAAAGGAGGAGAGTAGAATGTAGTCTGTGGAGAAGTCAACCCAAGTCCTGCAGAAGGATGGGTCCTAGAAGGGGTGGGTATCTCCCTGCTTGTCAACAGCTGGTCCACAAGACGCACCATATCAAGTTCTGAAAGGCTCCTGGTGGATCTAGTGGATACTCCCAACAGGGAGTCAGGTCGTTCTAAGAACAGACTGTACAATTGCCCTAGAAATGGGTCTGTAGATGGACAGCATCAGGTCCATCGTGTAGAATCTACCGGCACCGATGTCTCAAGTTTGGAGACCAGAAGCAGTGGGGTCAAAATTGTAGTTATCAGGACAGTAAAAGGGCTCAGTGCCGAAGGGGCACTTGCAGCCGACGCTGAAGGTTCATAACTGCAGAGATAGGCATCGAAGGCATGCACTGTGCCGAAGTGGCACTCGATGCCAAAGTCATAGTAGTCGTTGTGAGGTCGATAGTCTGTGCCAGAGACAGCATCAGAGCCGAAACTGGAGCAGACATAGGAAATGCCATAGCTGCAGCGGACGAGGTTTGTGCCGATGATGCAGACTTATGCTCTGAAAATAGCTTTGGCACTTTATGTTTTACAGATTTGCTCTCATCACCAGATGGTTAAGAGTGAACTGAGTGGGACCTTTTCTTATCCCTGAATGGAGGGGATGAGACCTCAGTCGCAGAAAGGGCCTCTGAAAAAGGCGACTTAAGTAGGCCCTTCAGAATCAACTTATTCTTGCATTCAGTTCAAGTGCGCTGACTGAAACCTTGACAAATCACACAGAGAGGTTGCACTGAAAGATGGGGCACCCTCAAACAATAAACATAATCATCATTGGAGTCACTATTAGGAAGTTTACCCTTACATGAACTACAATGTTTAAAACCTGGTGTGCCCTTTTTATCAGACATCATGAAATTTACGCACAACAATCCAGGTAGAATACTAGAGAAAAATTCAAACTCTACTATTTCTGAGTCTAAAACTATCTAAATATACACTAAAACTATGAAAATGCCAAAAAACACACAATTAGTTACCTAAAAAGGGAAAAAGAGAAGAAATACCAACAATGGTATTCATGAAATACCACAAGGGTAGGGAGTAAAGGGTCTGTATCACGTGGTTGAAAGCTAATAGCGAACGACCAAAACTTCGAAAACAATGGAACTTGAAGTTGCTATTGTGGGGTCGCATTACAGTGTAGATAGGAGTATTTGCCCTTTCCTCACTGTAGTGCGATCTCGGAGTTGGTATATATGTTTAGCGGGGGGACAATTGCAACTTTGAGTTCAGGTGTTTTCGAAGTTGTGGTCATTCGCTATTATTAGCTTTCGACCACGTGATATAGACCCAGGAGAAAAGGCTGTACCACCAATGGTACTTAAAAGGTTTACCAAACGGGTAACAGGAGTAAAAGGTCAAAATATAGCTGTAAGATTATAGAAATATCAATATAAACCACAAGCAAAAGGAAAAAAATACAAAATATCCTGAAAGATATAAAAAAATTTTCACTTGGCTGAGAGCTCGGCTGAAACGCAGCTATATGGCTATGCCACAAATGAGATCGGAGGTAACAGGGAGAAGGGCACTACTGGTGGAAGCCAAGCTCAAGAGTTTTTGGCTGGCGCAAGCTTGGTATTAGGTCGACTTGGTTCAGAGGGCTTGTAACAGAACCCATCAGTAATGAATGGAAAGAAGATTAACAACATCAGATTGTATATTATGTGACTGTCAGACAAGGTGACATAACAGTGGAAAAGATGTCTTTGTGAAATAAGCATCCTGACATGAGCAATGGAAATGACATTTATCAGGGATGTTATATACAACTGGCGTTAGGTGCATATTGTGAAGCTGTGCAAACTGATTTGCCTGAATAGGAGTGTAATGTCAGTAAAGGTCTCCACCAAGTGGGACACAATTACAGGCCCATGGAAAACAGTAAAAGAAGCACGCACAATGACGGACAATATCAGAGTAATACCACCAGTAATTCCATGTCTCTGACATAACATATATGATTCTGAGTGTTCATAAATGGTTTTGCACGAATACACTTGTACAGAAATTATGATATGTCAGCAATATATGAGGGTACTCAAGCACACCATCCTGATTCTATAACATCTGCTGGAGGTGTTAGGGGGAACATTACTATACCTGTATGTAACATTATCATAAATCCAAGTTAGTTTACTGGTGAGCATGGCATACATATGGCACAATCCACACGGTCATTAATGTAACCCATGCTATCAATGCTGTCAAAAAGCTATGTATGCACTTGTCTGCATCACTGGAACAGGTATCACACATGCATCTGGTGTAACAACTTGATGGGTGTTCCGCACTATTAGACAGTAATGTTCATGCAACAAAAATAATACCCAAGTATGGCCAAGGAGATGTGTGACAGCTCACTGTGGCAAAGGTGTTACGCTTCAGTTACACATCACTGGAAGATGTGTAGGGAGGCACATGAAGAAGGGTGCATTGTACTCCGTTACTAGTGTGATGAAGTCTGTGAACTATGGAAGTATTCTGGCCTTTGATGTGGATGTTCTGCACATACTCAGTAGTCGTGTTACATGCATAGGAGTACTCACCACTGTGGCCACATGGTGATGGATGTTCCACATAAACTCTACCCCAGGACACAGGTCACATACCAATAGGTCGGACCAGTTGAGTGTGATGTCTACATTATCCTTGGGTTATGCATTTGTTTTCATAAAGGAACAAATCCCCCCAAGTTTTTGTTTCATCTCATGTGTTGTCATGGCTGTGGCAGCAATCTTAGGTGTCTGTTAATACTGTGTGTATTAAGCTAATGTCACAGTTGGCGTAGATGATTGCCCACAATCTGTAGTCCTCCAGAGAGCTGTTTGGAGACAGTATGTGTATATCATTCTTGATGTCAGTGACTTGAATAATGGACAGGAAAAGGTCTAGCAGACAGCCCTGATGTACGCACCTGATCACTGGACCAGAGATCACACATTTCAACATATTTAGATGCCATTTATGTGATCCAGTGATCTACCCACTTGGTGATATAGGTCTTTATGAATACCTCAGTGTGGATTTGTGTCAAATGCCTTGGCCTGGTCAAGTTCCACAAGATGATACTGTTCTCATCAAGCATGCCCTTGACGACCTCTTTCAGGACATTTAACTGATGTAAAAGACATGGATGTAGCATTAACAACTCACACATGTGTACTGCACACAGCGTAGATATTAATAATGTCCATATAGAAAAGGCCCATTATTTCCCACCAAGAAAATACAGGCCCTACAAACCATGCCATGAATTACGTGTATAGACTGAAAGCCCTGTCACTGTAATCTGTATCATATAGGATAAGGTGATTTGTGCCTGGCTTACAGGCCAGTCTCTGACCCTGGCCCAATGGGAATATTGCAAATCAGCTATAGCAGTGTCTGGTGAGGAGAAAATGGTAGTCCCAGTATCCCACATACTGATGTAAAATGCTCTCTCTAATGTGCAGAAACAAACACGTGCACACACACACACAGTTGGACTGCACTGAGAACACAACCCGTACACCTTAGTAGACCGACTAGATAACTCTGTATTTAAGGCAAGCACCACAACTCAAATCTGACTGGGAGAGTGTCAGACAAAGTACTGTTGTGTACACTTACCATAAATGTAGAATTTTGAGTATATTCACTGTTGCAGTCATCACCTGTGGGTTATCCCTGCTGTGGTAGCCCTTGCCTGGCCCGAATACCAGAGTCAATGTTTTTCTGCATCGGCTCCTGTCACTTGCAGAATGACGTCAGGTCATCGGTGCTATAAAACAAGGCAGCTGACGCCATTACATCTGTTTTTCTTGCCCTAACTAGTCAGAAGCCCAAGGAAACATTGTAAAGTGGTCCTGGTGGCTAAAAGCCACCGTAAGAGGCTTAAGTCTCCCTAAGGAAAGAAAATATAAGGGGGAAGGATGGAAGGAAACCAGGACTGCAACAGTGAATACACTCGAACATTAACATTTATGGTAAGTGTACACAACTGTATTATGATCTTCATATCCTCATCTGTGGGAGGATTCCCAAAGCTGAGGGGAGGGGTGGTAGGGTTAGTAAGAGACCTAGGCATGGGTCAGCATGCCCTGCAGAACTGCAGAGGCAAACCCTGCCCTAGCCTTAGAAAAAAGAGGCAGGTGGTAATGCTTCCAAGATGTCCATGGTGGGAACTCCTCTGAGGAATGCTGTGGAAGTGGAGGCTGCCCTAGTGGAATGGGTATGAACAGACTTAGGGGGTGGTTCCCCATGTAATCTGTAGCAGAAATGGATACAGTGTGATATCCATTTGGAAATGGCTTGCTTGAAAATGGGCTTCCCCTCTGCCCTTGGGGCAAAGCTGACAAGAGGCTGGTCTGTTTTCCTGAAGGGTTTAGTACAGTCCAGATAGTATCTGAACTGTATGTGCACGTCTAGTGAGTGTAGAATTCTTTCCCCCTTGTTTTGAGGGTTAGGAAAGAAGGTGGGTAGATGTATGGCCTGGTGGAGAGTCACATTAGACACCACCTTGGGCAAAAAGGAGGGATTAGTCCTCAGGGAGAAACTGTCTGCATGAAAAATGATGATGGGCTCGATGGCCATCAGTGCCTAAAGTTCTGAAACCCTTCTGGCTGAGGTAATAGCTAGTAGAAAAGAAGTCTTCCAGGAGAGGTATTTCAGTTCTGCTGAAGCAGCTAGTTCGAAGGGTGGTAAAGTTAGTTTTTGCAAAACATAATTCAGGTCCCAGGCTGGCATGGTTGGCCTTCTGGGACGTCTGATATTAGAAGCCCCTTTAATCAAAGGATATGAGAACAGGGGCCGATCTGTATCAAAATGAGGTGAAATGGCTGAGGTGTTAGTTTTTAATAGAAGAGAAGGGGAGGCCACTATTGAGCAACTCTGCTAGATAGTCCAGGATAAGGGGGTGGAAGGTTGTGAGGTATTGCCCCCTCTGGACTGGCTCCAGGAGCAGAACATTTTGCATTTTCCTGTGTAAGATTTTCTGGTGCTGGGCCTTCTGGCCTTTGTGACAATGTTTAGGACCTGTTTGCTTAACAGGCGACCCTTGTTTCCCTTTAGAGTATTAGCCATGCTGAAAGTTTGGGAGTCTGCAAGACTGGGTGCAGCATCCCCATCCCCCCCCCCCCCGAGTCAAGAGGTCTGAGATCAGGGGAGTACCAATGCTGTTTGGGCCAATCTGGAGCAATGAGTATGGCCTTTGGCCTCTCCTCCCTTATCTTGATAAGTACCTTGGGAATAACAGGCAGAGAAGGGAATGCGTACACAATGAGGGAGTTCCAGGGGAAGATCAAGGCATCCACCTTCCACACTAGGTGGTTATACTCCCCGGTACTGAATTTTTTCAGTTGGTGGTTGAGGTGCAAAGCAAAGAGATCCACCTCTGGAGTCCTCCACTCCTGAGTGACTTGTAAAAAGATTTTTCTGTGAAGCTGCCACTCATGGGGGTCCAGTAAGTTTCTGCTTAAGTGGTCTGCCAGGGTGGTGTTGAACCCTGGTAGGTACTGGGCTATTAGGTCTAATCCCATGGACGAGGCTGTCAGCCAGAGGTTCATGACTAGTCTGTACAGACGGTAAGACTGGGTTCCTCCCTGTTTGTTGATGTACCACATTACTGTGGTGTTGACTGTTTTGATAAGGAGAACCCCTGGCTTGAGATGGGCTTTAAAGGATGTCAGAGCCTTCTGTACTGCCATCAATTCTTTCTGGTTGATGTGTAATGGAAGGTACTGGGCATCCCAAAGACCTTGGGTGCACCTGCTTGCTAGGTGAGTGCCCCAAGCAATGTCTGAGGCGTTGGTGGTAATGGTCTGCCCAGCAGGGAGGAGGATGAAGGGAAGACCCTTGCTCTTGGCACAGGCCCCTGCCCACCAGAGGAACTCGGCCCTTATACAGGGAATCAGAGGGAGAGAGGTCTCTAGAGGCTGAGAGTGCTGACACCAAAGGTTCTTTAGATACCACTGAAGTTTTCTCATGTGAAGCCTGGCCAGAGGAATTAGAAGGATGCAAGATGCCATGTATGCCAAGGCTTGTAGGAACTTCCTCGTAGTGGGGTGACTTCTGGAAGTCAGCTGGGTAAAGCAGAGAGGCAGGAAGCTCTGCTTTTCTGGGGCTAGGAAGGCCATTTGGGATGCTGTGTCCAGCAGTGCTCCTAAGAAAATGATCTTCCTGGTGGGTGTTTGCTTTGATTTCTTCTTGTTGATGGTGACCCCACCAAGGAGGTTAGGAGGGTTTTGACAAAGAGCAGGTCCTGGAGCAGCTTTTCTTTGCACTCTGCCTGAATGAGGCAGTCGTCCAGATCAGGGTAAATCTGTATATTTTTCTGTCTGCAAAAGGCTATTGCCGAGACTAAGCATTTGGTGAATACCCTGGGAGCAGTAGATAAGCCAAATGGTAGTGCAGAGAACTGAAAGTGTTGTGAACCTGCTCTGAAGAGCAGGAATTCCCTGCAGGATTCCCTTACGGGGATGTGGAGGTAGGCATCTTTTAGGTCTAGGTCACTAGCCAGGCATTTTTTGTCAGCATAGGCAGCAGCTGCTGCAAAGTTAGCATTTTGAATTTTGAGACCACCAGGGGGGTGTTCAGAATGGATAGATCCACGATGCGGTGCCAAGCGCCCTCTTTTCTGGGAACAAGGAATAGTCTGGAATAAAAGCCTTTGCCTGTTTGATCTGAGGGGACAGGTTCTACTGCCCCTTGGGATATGAGAGTTTGGACTTGTTTCAATGCCTCTGCCCACTGATTTGGATGCAAGTCTGGGTACCATCTTGGAATTGGGAGTTCGTGAAAGAGAATTTGCATCCTTGAAAAATGATCTTTAAGACCCACTGGTTCTTTGTTATAGAGAGCCAATATTCTCTGTAGAGGGTGAGCCTTCCTCCTAGTTTTTGGTGAGTGAAAAGAGGGGAGAGAGGGTCATTGAGAGTTTTTGCCATAGAAGGGTGTCTTAGAACTCCCTGCCTTTGGAGTGGAAGCAGTCCATTGTTTGGTTCTTTGCTGCCCCTGGGATAGGAGTCTGGGTGGTCTGTCCTTGCAGGGCTACCCTTGCCAGTCTGCTAGGTGCAGGAAAGGACCAGTGCTTAGAGGGAAAATTCCTGCTGAACCTAGGAGGTTGTACCTGAAAGAAATCTTTTACTGTTTGCATCAATTTTGCTTTGTCTTCCATCTTTTTAAGCACCTCTTCTGCTTTTACTCCAAACAAGTGGTCTTTATCCAAGGGTGCATCAATTAATTTAGACTTGACATGATCAGAGAGAAGTTGTTCCTTCAACCATGCATATCTCCTAATGACAGATCCTGACACTAATGCCCTGCTTGAGGCTTCTATGGAGATATATCCACAGTGTAATGAGTGTTTGGCGACTTGACGAGTAGAGTGCAGTAAATCTGCTAACTCTTTCAAACTGGCACAGACAGGAAAGGTTGAAATCTTTTGCTTTAAAAGTTCCAAAGTGCACTGTAGATATTTTAACATGTGGAAAGTACAGTTGTGTACACTTACTATAAATGTAGATGTTCGAGTGTATTCACTGCTGCAGTCATTACTTTTGGGGTAATCTGCTGGTAGGTCACTTTCAGTTTACCTGAATTCCAAAGTCTTGGGTCCTGCGTCGGTTGCTGTCTTCTCTTCCATGACGTCAGGTTGTCAGGGGTATAAAACATGCAGCCGACGCCATTTTCTTTAGTGTTTCTTGCCCCTGATGTCAGGTGCCCCAAAAAAGGTAGCAAAAATATATATATACATGCATCAATATAAACTTTACCTTCATCTACAAGCAAATACACCACATAGGTTGTAGAAGATAGAGAAGGAAAGATAAACTCCAGAATGACAGGGGGATGGCGAAAGGGTAACCTGGACTGCAACAGTGAATACACTCGAACATCTATATTTATGGTAAGTGTACACAACTGTACTATGTTCTTCATGTTTCATTGTTGAAGTCATTACTTTTGGGTAGAATCCCAAAGCTATGGTTGGGAGGCTGGAGCTAAACAGCATTAGGTGTGGCTATAAGGCCCTGCAGAACTGCAGTGGCAAAGCCTGCCCTGGACTTAGAGTAGAGAGGCAAATGATAATGCTTTGTGAAGGTGTGAACAGAACTCCAAGTAGCAGCCTCTAGAATGTCTTTGGTTGGTATTCCTCTGAGAAAGGCTGCTGAAGCAGCAGCAGCAGCTCTGGTGGAATGAGACCTAATGCCCTTGGGCACAGGTTTACCATGGTGTAGATAGCAGAAACGGATGCAGTGACTTACCCACTTTGAAATTGTCTGCTTTGAAATCGCCTTTCCTTCTGATCCTGCAGCATATGACACCAGTAATTGCTCAGTTTTTCTTAGAGCTTTTGTCCTGCTCATGTAGAATCTTAGCTGTCTGTATACATCAAAAGAATGCAGAATTCTCTCTCCCTTGTTCTGCGGATTTGGATAAAAGGTTGGCAGATAAATTGTTTGGTTAAGAGCCACAATGGAAACCACCTTAGGCATAAAAGAAGGATTTGTCCGCAGACACCCTGTCTGGGTAAAATATGATAAAAGGCTCTAGAGCCATGAGGGCCTGTAGCTCTGAAACTCTTCTTGCTGAAGTAATTGCTAGTAGCAGAGCTGTTTTCCATGATAAGAACTTGATATCAGCGGTAGCAGCTGGTTCAAACGGAGGCAGGGCGAGCTTTTCCAACACATAATTGAGGTCCCATGCAGGTAATGGTGATCTTCTAGGAGACCTTAAATTTTTGGCTCCTCTAAGATACTGCTTTAGTAAAGGATAAGAAAAGATTGGTGGCTCTGTATTGTAATGAGCCAAAATGGCAGAGGCATGGATTTTAATTGATGAGCAAGATAGGCCTTTGTCAGGCATCTCAGTTAAATATTGTAATATCTGAGGAATATTTGGTTCTGCTGTATCAGTTCCTTGTGCTTGATTCCAAGCACAGAATCTCTTCCATTTGTCAGCATAAGATTTTCTAGTACTAGGCCTTCTGGCTTCCAAAATGATATCCATTACACCTTTACTGAGAGGCGTTGTATAACTACATGATCAGCCATGCTGCCAGGTTCAGTGTCTGTAGTTGATTGCGCAGGATCCGACTGTTTTGCTGGGACAGTAGTTGAGGTCTTTGAGGTAAGGTCCAAGCTGGGTATTGAGACAAGTTCCTTAGGAATGGGTACCAGTACTGGCGGGGCCAGTCCGGGGCAATTAGTATCATCTTTGGTTTCTCTAGTCTGACTTTTAGGAGGACCTTGGGGAGAAGAGGCAGAGGAGGAAAGGCGTACACTGATAGGTTTTTCCAACTGAAGGATAGGGCGTCCACTTTCCATGCTTGTCTGTGATAAGTCCTTGTGCAAAATCTTTTCAACTGATAATTTTGAGGAGGCAAATAGATCTATGTCTGGGCTCCCCCATTTCTCTGTTATCATGCTGAAGACTTGTGGATTTAGTTTCCACTCGCGAGGATCCATAAGGTTACTGCTTAAGTCGTCTGCCAGTGTATTTTGCTTTCCTGGCAGGAATTGAGCTTGAAGATGTATTTGGTAGGTCAAAGCTGTGTCCCACAGTGCCATGGCTAATCTGCAAAGGAGGTATGAGTGTGTGCCCCCTTGCTTGTTTATATACCACATGACTGTGGTGTTGTCCGTCTTTATCAGTAGTTGTCCTGGATGCAATAAGTCCTTGAAGACTGTTAGGGCATTTTGAACAGCTAGCATCTCTTTCTGGTTGATATGTAGATGCATTTGTTTTGGGGTCCATATGCCCTGAATGCATCTTCCTGCCAAGTGGGCTCCCCAGGCATAATCCGAGGCATCTGTTGTTAAGGTTTGGCTTGCAGGGGGGAGAGTGAAGGCCCGTCCCATGTTTTGGTGACATGCCTTTGCCCATCATAGAAACTCCTGGTGTAGGCAGGGAATGAGAGGAATCATTGCTTCCAGACTGTGAGAATGTTGACTCCATAAATTTTTCAGGTACCACTGAGGTTTCGTCATATGCAGTCTTGCATAAGGAATCAGTAGGATGTAGAATGCCATGAAGCCCAGAGCCTGCAGAATGTGTCTTGCAGATAACTCGGTTTTTGTTGCCATCAGTTTGAAGTAAGTAGTCAGTTGCCTTTGCTTGTCTGGCGTGAGGTAAGCCATCTGGGCAGTTATATTCAAGCTTGCACCCAGGAATGTTATCCTTTGAGAGGGTACCAGTTGTGATTTATTTTCATTTATTGTGTACCCTAGGCATGTTAGAAGCCTTTTCACAAACGCCAGATGTCGAAGAAGAATGTCCTTGTTCTCTGCTTGAATGAGACAGTAGTCTAAGTAAGGATATATTTGTATACTTCTTTGTCTGCAAAATGCAATTACTGGTGCCAGGCACTTTGTAAAGACCCTGGGCGCAGTAGATAAGCCAAAGGGCAATGCAGAGAATTGGTAATGCATTAAGCCAGCCTTGAATCTGAGGTATCTTCTGCATGATTGTCTTACTGGGACATGCAGGTATGCCTCTTTTAGGTCTAGTGTCACCAGCCAAGCATTCTTGTCCAGCATGGACAGAAGCTGCTGCAAAGTCAGCATTTTGAATTTTGGAATGTCCAAGTATGTGTTCAAAATCGATAAATCCAGTATTGGCCACCAGGCCTTGTCCTTTCTGGGTACCAAGAACAGTCTTGAGTAAAAACCTTGTCCTTTTTCCTGTTCTGGTATTGGCTGAATGGCCCCCATATCCAAGAGGGACGTCACCGGTTTTTGTGCCTCTACCCATTGATTTTTTGGCAGATCTGGCCAACCATTTGCCATTGGCAGTGTGTGGAAATGGAATCTGTATCCCTGCGATACTATGTTTAGTACCCACTTGTCCTGGGTTATTAACTGCCAATTTTGAGCAAAAAGTGCTAACTTTCCCCCTATAGGTGCTGCCAAACGATAAGTGCTTGGTGTAGGCAGAGGGAAGTCATTGGGATTGTTTTCTGTAGGTTTGCGCTTTATCTCCTCCAGATTTGGTGGTAGAAGCGTTCCATTGCTTTGACCTGTATGAATCTTGCGCCTGTTATCTGGAACCCTTAGGGCGTCTGGATTTGCCCCTTTGAGCTCTGTCTGACACAGGAAAGGACCAGTTTTTTGTAAGCCAATGTCTACTAAATCTTGGTGGCTGCACTTGTAAGAAAACTTTAACAGTTTGCATAGACTTAGCTTTGTCTTCCATTTTCTTTAAAACCTCTTCTGCCTTAATGCCAAACAGAGAATCATGCTGTAAAGGTGCATCTAGCAATTTAGCTTTAACATGATCAGGCAAATTTTGTTCCTTTAACCAAGCATGCCTCCTAATCACAGATCCAGTAACTGTGGCCCTGCAGGAGGCCTCTAAGGAATCAAAACCACATTGCAAAGTATGCTTTCCAACTTGTTCAGCTGCATGCAATAATTAATGCAATTATTTAATTTCTGCACATTCTGAAATCATCATTTTCTGTTTCAGCAATCCCATAACATGTTGGTACGTTAGCATATTAAATTGACGGTTTAAGGCCCTGATTTCCAAGGTTGCAGATGTATAAACCTTTTTCCCCATCTGTCTAGTGCCCTTAAATCTCTATCAGAGGGGCTAGGATTTTTTGCTGTTGAGGCCTTAACTTCCCTTTGGACCCTGTGAAATAGTTTCAGGATCAGCAGCAGGGTTTCTAAATAACAATTTATGCGAGTCGGGGACCCTGTAATATCTGTCAGGCTTACTGGGAGCCAAAGGTAAGGAAGTCAGGGGTCAAGCTTGACTCCGAAAACACATCATCCACAATGTCTAAAACAGGGGGAATGGCTAAAGGCTTATGCTGAGGGAGAAGAAGGAAATCCGAGCCTCTTTTTTGATTCTGAGAAGTCTTGACTCTCCCAGTGAAAATGCTCCCTTAAAGTATGCAAGGTTTCTCCAAATGAATAATCTTCAGGAGGAGATGCAGATGGAATAGACTCCTCAGCATCAGAATCCTCATAGGGAGGTAAAGATAATTCTTGATCAGAAGAGGAATCAGAAGAAATAGAAACCTGATCTGAAGATTCATAATCAGTGTCTTGTCTAGGCCTCTTATCTGAGGGGATGGGTTTCCCTGATCAAGGTAATAAGGTCTTCAGCCATTTTGATCATCTGCTTTTTAGGCATACAGGCCTGTGCACGTGACTCATGCATCTTTTTTTAGGTTTAGAAGTTGCTTTTGTCTTTGGTTTTGCAGCTGTTGTTGGTTTGATAAACAAATGTTGAGGTCTGAATACACCCTCAGAAGCCGGTGCCTGCTTAGCGGCTCCGGACCCATCCGAGGGAGATACATCCGTCGGTCCAATACCTTGAGTATCTTGCGGCATGCCGGACTCCACATGGGTGTCGGTAGAGGCCTGCGACTCAAAGGTAGCAGGTATCAGGGGCTGCAAAAACATCTCACTGAGTAGTGGCGAACCGGCGACTGGCTTAGGAGAAGCTTCGTTGTCAGGTTTGGATCTCGACTGCCTTTCTCTGTCCTTTTCTGTGTGTTTTTTACATACTTCAGTAGTCGGATTGCTATCCGACGACATTTCTAGGTAGTTAAATCTGTTTCCAAAATACTTTGATGCAAAAATATACTGATGCTTAATAGTGCGTTGGTTAAATCTAGCACAAAACAGACAGCCAGGCACGTTGTGATCAGGGCCTAGGCAAGGAAAACAGTAATGGAAATCCTTTATGAGGTATTTGCTTCCCACAAGTAATACAATTATTAACTTTTTCTGACATCGGTAAAAAGCAAGAAAAAAGTTTCCCCAATGGGGTACTAAGCTTTAGTGAAGACTTTGGATCTGAAACTCAAACTCGAATATTTCAGTAGTCAGCCGACCGGCACTTGCAAAATGCATCTGCTTCAGGCACCGCGCGCAAGAAAGACTGAAGAAAATGTCGTCGGCTGCATGTTTTATACCCCTGACGACCTGACGTCATGGAAGAGAAGACGGCAACCGAGGCAGGACCCAAACCTTTGGAATTCAGGCCGACTGAGGGCAACCTGCCAGCAGATTATCCCAAAAGCAATGACTGCAACAGTGAAACATGAAGAACATCTGACAGTTGAGTGCTCTGATAGCTAAGGTTGCAGAGGTGAACACTTTTTTACCCCATCTGTCCAGAGCTCTGGAATCCTTGTCAGAAGGAACAGGATTCTTTGCAGAACTAGCCTTAGCTCCTTTTGGTCCCTGTGTAATGACCTTGGGTCTGCAGCAGGATTTCTGGGTAGGTATTTGTGAGAATCCAGTACTCTGTAATATCTGTCAGGTTTACTGGGAGCAGGTGGAAGGGTGTCAGGAGCTAAGCTGTATTCATGGAAGACATCATCCACCACCTCTAAGAAAGGGGGGATGGCCAAGGGTCTGTGCTGGGCAGGTCTAGAAACTCTCCTAGTCCTTTCTTAGACTGAGGGAAGTCCAGGGATTCCCAGTGGAAATGTTCCCTGAGGGTGTGAAGGGTTTCCCCAAAGGAAAGATCTTCTGGTGGGGAGGCAGAAGGAATGGATTCCTCTGCATCTGAATCCTCATAAGCAGTCAGAGAATGTTGTTCCTCTTCAAAATCTGAATAGTCAAATTACTCAGAATCCTGTTCTGTCAGTATTTCAGGAAAAGGGTCTCTTTTCCTTTTAGAAGTTGTGGCCTGACTACCCCTGATAATTGAGATAAGATCCTCCGCCATTTTAAGTATTTGTGCTTGGGGTGGTGGAGCAGGAGTAAGACGGAGGCTAGAGGTAGATTTTCTAGGCGTGGCCTTGCTTCTAAGCCTAAGAGTATCCATCAGTCTGAGAGAAATGGTAGTCGGATGAGAAGTCTGTTTTTGTCTAGATTTAGTAGTGCGAAAGGCCTCCTCAGAAGCCAGTGCCTGCATCACGGCTCTGGACCCATCTGAGGCAGAGACGACCAAAGGCTCAGAAGATGAAGAAGATTTCTGCGGCATACAGGACTCTGAAAGGGTCTCAGTAGAGGCCTGCGAAGGTGTCATGCTAGGCATCAGGGGCTGCAAAGGCATCTCACTGAATTCCGGAGAACTGACATCCTGCTTAGTGGTAGAGTCAGAAGGCTTAGCTTTGTGTGGTCTGTCTGTATCTTTATGTTTTTTCGGAATTTCTATGGATTGTTGGCTGACTGATGACATTTCAGAATGAGAAGACAGAAGGCGAAAATACCTGGCTACAACAAGAGCTCTACAATGAATGGTCCTCGTGTTAAAGACGGCACAGAACCGGCAATGGAGGATGCATGTGGTCTGGGCCTAAACAAGTGATGCAGTATGAATGGAAGTCTCGGTGTAGGATCTGCTTTCCACAGGCGAGACCACTGTTTACTTTTTCGGACATCGGTTACTGCAAGAAAAAAGGATCCCTAATGAGGTACTTAGCGTTAGATGTTTTCAGCTGTAATTCAAATTCTGGTAGCAAATGACTGGAACACTTGTGAACTGCTTCTAATATGGGCCCCACGGCAAGAAAGACTGATGTATTGGCGTCGGCTGCCTTGTTTTATAGCACTGACGACCTGATGCCAGTCTGCAAGCCACAGCAGCCAGCGCAGAAAAACAATGACTCTGGTATTCGGGAACACGAAGAACATCAATTTATAGCTGATGACAGAGCAGTGTCTGGTGAGGAGAAAATGCTAATAGCAGTGTCCCACATGCTGGTTTAAAATGCACTCTCTAAAGTCAAGGAAGTGCACAAACCCACACACCTCCCATTTGACTGCAGTGAGAACAGAACCCCTACCCCAGTACACAGACTTGAAGATACAGTACTTTATGCAAATTCTACAGCACAAGTCTGACTTTTACAAGGCTATATGTCAACTTATAGTGGATGACATCAGCACTGGATGTTGCAGAGATGTTGGGAGGACTGCAAGAAATAGATGTGTAGGTATGTGCAAGTGTCAAAATATTGTCAATCCATGGGAATGCAGAGGTGACTGTTAGACAACAACTTATGGTCCTCTAGCTACACACACACACACACACACACATATATCTATATATATATATATATATATATATATATAAATATATATATATATTATTATATATATATACATACATACACACACACACATATACATATATATATATATATATATATATATTATATTATATTATATACACACACACACACACTTGACTGCAGTGAGAACAGAGCAACTACCCAAGTACATAGACTAGAGAACTCAGGAATTTACACAAGCTCCACAACACAAGCCTGACTTTTACAAGGCTGCAGGACAACTTACAGTGGATGACATCAGCACTGGATGTTGCAGAGAGGCCTGCATGAAATGGATGTGCAGGCAAGTGTCAAAATGGTAGCTGTCAGATACACACTTATGCTGGCTAGACAGACAGATAGACACACACACACACACACACACACACACACACACACACACACACACACACACACACACGCGCAGAAACACACAAGCACAAACACACACACCTCCTCAGTGACTGCAGTGACTGCAGTGAGAGCAGAGCCCCTACCTACCTGAGTACACAGACTGCAGAACACAGTACTATAGGCCCTTACAAGCCTAGCCAAGAATTGAGCCCATGTTCCAACAAGTCAGCATCGAATGCCCCTATCCAGCAGGGACACAGGTAGAATCCCAGTTGTGTATTTTCTGTTCCTCATCCAGTATTCCAGATTGCGCTTACAAAGGGTTAATGAAGTACTCTGCTTAATGTGGAGAGGGAGTCTATTCCCTAGAAGGGGGAGTCTCTAGGACACAAATCTGTCCAGCCAACAAGTCCTATTGATACACAGACCAGGCTGAGGTTGCACGTGTGGGTTATTCTAGTGGAGCTTGATTTGCAGATATGCAGCAGTGCCATCAAGGCAGGGTCTGAGACTGCTTTGTATGCCGACAGGAGGTTACCTCAGAGGAGTCTGTATGAGAATGAGTAGAGGGACAGGGCTTTTAGCCTATCTGTGTAGGTTAGATGTTTGAGGTCCTGGATTCTCCTGGTGAAAATATCTGTGGTCTCTCCAACTTCTGAATGTGTTTTGTGAGGTACATGCCAAAAGGGGCACTGTATTCAATAATGGGTCTTATAAGGGAAGAATAAAGGGAAATTATGACCTTGTGTCTGGATGAGATCTCCTTAGTAATGAGGTGGGCCACATAGAAAGCTTTCTATACAACGGAGGCAATATGACGGTCAAAAGTTATTTTGCTATCAACCTGGGTGCTCAAGTCCCTCATGAATGATTGTGTGCTTAGGACCTTCTTATTAATATGATAATTTGTGGGGATGTCACTCTACCCACAAGGGATGATGATGCATTTTTTGGCATAGAGTTTGAGGCCATGTTTCTGGCACCAGTCATCTGTTTGAGTGAGACCCTCCCGGGGGATGCCCGCATCACTAAGGGAATTAATGAAGTGACCAGCTTGCCGTCACCTCCAAACGTGGTCAGCCATAGTCCACTGGTTTTATCCTGCACCTCAGAAAAGTACATCCCAAACAAGAGAGCCCCCAAGATCGATCCCTGGGGTACACCTCTAGTTACGGGTCTGCTGCTTGAGTGGCTTCCCCTGTTTTGACTAAATGGGTTCTATCAGTGAGCCAGTTTGCTACCCATCTGGTAACATACAGATTGATGCCTAGTTGAGAAGGTTTATCTATTATACCTGAGTGGGGAATAGCATCAAACGCTTTGGCCAGGTCAAGGTAGGCAGTGTGCACAGTCCTCCCCCTCAACCACGGCTTTAGTGACTGTCTCAAAGATGTCAACCACATTTAACAGGCAAGACCTCCCCTTGACGAAGCCAAACTGTGTGGGATCAAGTGTTTGGAGCCTGCCAATGTCCTTGTTAATGAAGTCCATGACTAGCCGTTCCATGGCCTTGCAGATCAAGCTAGTTAGGCTGATGGGGGTCTATTATTTCCTGGATCAGTGATGCTCCACCTTTGTGCAAAGGGATGGTCATCCACTCGGCTGGGATGAATCTGGTACTCAAGCTTTGGTTGAATAGAGTGCCTAATGGTACTGCAAGTTCTTGCCCGAGTTCATGTAGGACGTAGCCCAAGATGTTATTGGGTCCCATGGAAGCTGTATTTTTTGCCTTTGAGAGGGCAGTGATGACTTGCTCCCTAGAGATGAGGGGAGGGGACAGGTGCTGGGGATGTCCTGATTGGGGCTGCCTGACAACAGGACAACCCATTTGTAAGGACTGCAGATGCATCCTTGAAGGACATCAGATGGGTGACGTTTTCCCTGAACCTGTCTTCCAGCAGGTTGGCTATATCTACAGTGTTTGTGTATGTGGTGTCCTTGACCACCAGTTCTGAGCAGATCTGAGTGCTTCCTTTCAGACTGCAGACATAAATAAAGAAGGCCTTATGATTGTCTTTAGTTGATGTGGCCAGTTTGGACTTGAAGTTTGCTCTGCAGGTTTTCACTAGTGTTCTTATTCGCTTTCGGGGTTAAGGAGAGATCGCAAGCCTCACAGTTAAGGAGAGATAACCATGCCTCACGGCACAAGACTGATTTTTACAAGGCTGCAGGACAACTTATAGTGGATGACATCAGCACTGGATACTACAGAGAAGATGTTGAGAGGCCTGCATGAAATGGATGTGTAGGCATGGGCAAGTGTCAAAATATTGTCAATCCATGGGAATGGAGTGGTAACTGTCAGATATACACTTATGCTCCTCTTGCTAGATAGACACACATATACACATGTCCCAATTGACAGTAGTGAGAACAGAACCCCTACCTAAGTTCACAGAGTGGAGAACACAGTACTTTATGCAAGTGCCAATGCACAAATCTGACTTTTACAAGGCTGCAGGATGACTTATAGTGGATGACACTAGCACTGGATGTTGCAGACAAGATGATGGGAGGCCTGCATGAAATGCATGTGTAGGCTTGTTCAACTGTCAAGATATTTCAAGTTCTGCATGTTATGAGAATAAGGAGTGTGCAATATGTAGTGTGTGGTGGTAGTGTTCCAATTTGAGGGTGGGTATACTTTAAGAGACAGCTTTACAAACTATATGCAAACAGGTGTCCACATTACAGGTATTTGAAAATCTAAGTGTGTATTGCCATTCTAAAGATGTGCATGGTATATTACACATTTGTTATTAATTTGTGTAGTGTAGCTAATATATCTGTGAACAAATACTGAAAGATCAGGGTTGCAGTTCATGGAGGAGATAACACATGGCTACATTGCAAATGTGTGACATTCTTGCAGCCTTCATTTTTATATATTTCTACATGTAGTTTCATGGCATGAAGACTAAATGGACAGTAAACAAAACTTATACATGCTATTATTAACTTTGCATAGTGCAACGGTGAGCAGTGAGTTTGTGCGATGGCTGGAAAAGTGTTTGCACGTGTGAGATACACATTTTGACCGACTACCCTGTTTGTGTATAGTTCAGCAGTGAGCAAATGCAAGGCTCATTGCTAAAATTTTGAGAATTAGTACTGAGTGTAGGAAACACATCTGCTGCTTAGCTAACTCTGTGGCAGCAGGTATAAAATGCACTGACAGATTCCTTTTTGCGCCCATATAAGGTTCAGATCCAGGTGCAATACTTTTAAATAGGTATTGATAAAGAAATGCAATTTTAATTTACTCTACCTTCACCATGTGTTACTGCATTTTGATGTAGTGCAGCATGTTTAAGTGGCAATGCACAGAGATAAGCACAGTGGGAAAAGAGCTATTCACCATAATTTGGCATTGGTGTGCAATGTCAAACTCTGCAGAAACAGAGGCCAAGACGTGAAGGGCTACATTAGATTTCTTGGTACTCATGTGTGTTGTGTGTGATTCTATCTATTTACCAGATTATAGGTATTAAAATGACTCAAATAGGAAGGTGGTGAAATGGGGGGCAAGTAGGGGGAAGAACAAATGAAAAGCAATATAGGAATGCACAGCAGGGAATTAGGACAGAACCACATCTATTTCTTTAACAGTGTAAACTGAAAATATGTACAGAATATTAGCTGAATTTGGTCCGTCACCACCACAAAGTGGGGTGACAAAAACGCAATCTTGTTTAGCCAACCGGGTCAACAAAAGTGCGTCAAGAAAACACATTTGCAAAATAGATAGCTTTATATGGGACTATATTGTTTTTGTGGGACAGGTGCCGAATTTTGCTTTTTTACCTCAGTAAGAGAGGAATGCTGGGTAAAGGACACTGGGATTTCTGGGTTAGGTATGGTGGGTAGGTGAGGAAGCAAATGAAAAGGACAAGCAAGACAAGACACAAAAACAGTGATGGACAAAAAAGGTTGGGGAACTCCATGATTAGGGTGAGGGAGGGGACAACATAAGCTCATGCCCATCAAACATGGAGACAGTGAGAATCTAGTCCTCACCTGCAGTATTGTCATCACGGTCCCCTTACTCTGCAGGCTTCTGTAGTGCTTGATATCTTCTTCTCCTATGGACCATGAGGGAGAGCAACTTCTCCAGCCAGCATAGGTGCACAGCAATGGTGCTGTGCAAGACCCTAAGCACCAACCCTGGTATCTCCTGGTGGGTGATGAAATCCCCAGCTCCGCCAGTACTCCCAGAGGGTACCACAGCACAAGCTGCCAGAGTATTGTAATTGTGGCCAAGTGGTTAAGATGATGGACTAGAAATCCACTGGGGTTTTCCCTCATGGGTTTGAATCCTGTTGATTGCATTGGTAGTGCTACTTAAAAGCACAGGTATTGCAGGGGAAGCAGAGGGAGTGCTGCCAGGTTGGGTCACAGATGTGCTGGGCATTGGTGCTACTGCCAGTGGAGTAGGGGCAGGCTGAACACACTGAGGATGGCCTACCTTGCTGTGCTGGGAATCATTTAGTGATTCATTATAGATGGATAACATGGAGACAATTTGATAACACATAATGGGAAAAAAAAAAGAGATAAGGGTTGGAGTGAGAAAGAAAAAAATATATAAAATTCGTATAATCATATGTGACATACAATGCATTATCACAATTATACAACTATTTTATCTGAACTATTACATTTAAGTATACATCCTAAAAACTACAAACTATAATTACGGATTGCTCAAAGTAATCCTTGCAATGTGCATATATTGCACATATGATTGGTCTAGTTGTTACAGTTAACAGCAGGGCATTTATGCCACTTGCATAGAGTTTAATTTATGCATTATTATTAAAGAAATGCAGTATTGTATAGTTGTGGTATTTGAACCCACAACCTCTGACTACAGTCTTATACTTGACTCCAAATGTTGCTTTGTACTACAGACTAGAGAGGGTCCATATCCGTAAGTCTAACTTTTCAGACATTACCCGCTTGAAAAGCCTGAATCTAATATGCAACATCAACAAAACCTGCTGGACAGACAGGTTTGTCTCCCATAGGTTTCCCCATCTCTAGAATAGACCTCCTATACACATCAAAAAGAGTACCTCGCTGACACTCTTCAAACCAAACCTTGATGAGTAGATGGGAAAACGCAAATTTGTCCCAGGGGTTCCACCTGTGTCCCTCATTAACAGGTGCTGACTGAGGTTTATTTTTGGGGATAAACTCTTGGCTACGCTTGTAAGGGCCCACGGGCATTAACCTAGTAACAACCTATGATCCTATGCATGCATACTAGCTTATACAGTTAGGACATGCATGGTCACTTTGCTACTACTGCATAGAAAACAAAAAAAAAACTCTCTAAATTTTAAAGCTACAATAATACTTCCCTTGTACTGTGTACTTACCACTTGCTTCCCTCAGTCTCTCCAAAAAGTACAGTTGTGTACACTTACCATAAATGTAGATGTTTGAGTGTATTCACTGTTGCAGTCATTACATTTGGGTAATCTGCCTTCAGACAGACAGCAACCGACGCAGGACCCAAGATATTGTTCCAAGACATTGTTAATCAGGCCGACTGAGGGCAACCTGCAAGCAGATTACCTGAATGTAATGAGTGCAACAGTGAAACACGAAGAACATCAAGCAGCATGAGCCGGCTGATTCTACTCAATTTCATGATTAGCTGTGAAACGAAAGGAACAGAAGAGCATTATGCATTACAATCTTGCCTATATTTAGCCTTCTATGTGTTATAAATTCTCTTTATTTGCATACTTAAAACAACTGTGGGATGTCACTTGTCTGAAACTCATCCAATCACCGACTGAGCGTATCCCTCATGCACCTTTTTTAGGTCAGTGAAATGGTGCCTACACTGTTTCCCAGTGCATAAGATGCCAGTTACACTGGATACAGCCTTGGCCAGACTATTCCAAGCCTCGGACTTGTACTGGGAGCCAGAATAGTCTCCCTGCAGAAGCCTTTGGCTGTGGTACTTTACCAAAAGTCCAGTAAATATTCTGGACTCCTGAACACCTCACCTCTGCACCCTAAATTGGACACCTTCCCTTCCAAAGATAGACACGTCTAATCCTAAAAGCAGAGTAATGGGAAATTATAATTTCCCGCCAATTCTGTTATCGCATTTACTGGCAGTGCACAAACCTGAGAAATTATACAAACCACATTTTCATGATGTTAAGCAGAGAGTCACAGTGCCAAGCTGGGAGGAAAGCAATTTTTGAAACTGGAAGGTTAATCTGACACTTGACATTAATTGGAACAACTACCTTTTGAATATCAGGATTTTCCTTTACCTCGACGCTCAAAAAGAATAGTGAATTGCAAACAAGCGACTTACAAGGTAGCACAGAAATATATGGAGGCCCCAAGGTGGTAGGGACCCCCGTTTTGAATAAGAAGCCTTGTAACAAGCCAATACAAAATGTTTTGAATGGTTTTAACATTTACAACTATACAGATAAAAAAAAATTACCAGAATACTTTTCCCTTTTTTCCAAAGGCTTCAAATTTGTACCTACAAAAATTCCGGACATTGCTGATACATTAGTTGATATTCAACTTTATATGAGAAAGTTGAATTTACAATTATTGCATTTTAAGACTAAGAAAGTGGAAACAGATTCTTCTAAAGAAGTGTGTAAAAAAGAAGTATGTTTAATCCCCCTTTAGATCCATTAATTAATATGTTTGAGAAGGCAGTCAAGGATGACATATATAAAATTTGGGGCAAACAAAAGAGGACTTTTCATAACCTTAGTAACACAGAAAGAATTTTGTTACAAAATTTAAGAAATGACAAAAGCATACGTATAATGGCACTGGATAAAGGGGGTGGTATTGTTTTATTCAACAGTACTGATTATACCAATATTATGCAGGAATTCTATTTAATGTCAACAACTACTCCATATGTTCAAAAAATCAAATTCATATAGCATATCAGAGAATTGATAGTTTTCTGTATGAATACCTTATGGATCAAAGAATTACAGGGGTAGTTTATGATTTTTTAACCAACAGACATCCTAGAATCCCTGGCATATTTGGTGTACCCAAAGTACACAAAAACTTGGAACACCCACCATTCAGACCTATTGTAGCAGCTACTAGGTCCAAAACACACAATTTGTCAGTATATGTGGACAGGAAGATTAAACATGTTGTGGAAATGTGTCCACATCTAGTCAAGGACTCCTGGGATTTTCTTGGTCAACTAGGTAGCCATATATGGAATGCTGAAGGTTATCTTGTTACCATTGATGTAGTGGACTTGTTTACTTGTATTCCTAAACAAGAAGGGTTAGGTTATTTTGAAGAGACTTTATACAATTTGTCCACTATGGGTGGTGATGAAATTAAGCTTATTTGTGAAATGATGGAGCTTATATTAGACAATAATTACTTCTTCTTTGAGGGGGGAGTATTTCCAGCAAGTCAGAGGGGTGGCAATGGGCGCTGCCTGCGCTCCAACCTATGCAAACATTGTTTTATTAGGTTGGGAGAGAGAACATGTGTTTGGAAGTAAATATTTTGATTACATAAATTACTATTGTAGGTTTTTGGATGACATTTTTATTTTTTGGAAGGGAACAGCTGAAACTATTCCTTTGTTCATTCAACATCTCAATAGTACCACCAACATTTTGAAGTTTACTTTCCAGTTTGATGCTTACGAAATTAGCTACCTTGATACCCTTATTATTAAAGACAAGGATGAATTTACATCTAAAATATATCGCAAGAAAATTTTTTGTAACAACTATTTACATTTTAACAGTCATCATCCTTTTTGCCAAAAGAAAAGTATAATTAAGGGTCAAGCAATCAGGTTAGCCAGAATGACATCTTCCTTGGAAGATCTCCGACCTGAGTTTGAACATCTAAAAAACATGTTTTTGGAAAGGGGTTATCCCACTGGTTTGGTGGAAAAAATTCTAAATGAAGTATATCTTGAATGGGGCAAGAAATATACCCCTTTATTAGGTAAAGAATTACATAAAAATCCACATTTTGGAACGAATGTTAGAGAATCTAACGAAATTAAATTTGAACACACTTGCATTTTACAGTATAGCCCCCTATATCAACAAGTTAAAGATGCATTGTATAAAAATTGGAGCATATTTAAAGGTGACTGTGATAAATACCAAGTTTTGGGTGAGAAACCAAACCAATGTTTACTACAAAAATTGGGTTTAATGTGAAAAGGATTTTAGAAAGTGGATCAAAATGTTTTGCAGCAAATGTAACTACTAACAATGGTACTAGACGTTGTGGGAGATGTAAATATTGTCCTTATATTTCACAGGATATTAAGATTAGTTTGAAAAATCAGAACAACAGTATAGTTTACCCTAGGAGAGGTAATTGGTTTTCTAGCAAGTTAGTTTATATTGCTACGTGTGACACTTGTACTTCCTACTATATAGGGAAGACTGAGAGACTTCTTAAAACAAGAATCTATGAGCACTTGTACAATATAAAAAATAAAAAAAGCTACAAATGCTTTGTCTAAACATAGTACAATATGCAATAATTATACAGGTTTTCATTTCGCCATTTTAGATTTAGTTCATTTGGAAGACAGAGGTGGAGATTGGCAAAATACATTATTGAAAAAAGAATTGATGTGGCAACTTAGACTTGCAGCAAACTGTCCCCCTGGCTTAAATGAACATTTGAATTTGGCACCTATCTTAAAGGAAAGTGCAGAACAAGTTTAAGTAAAAGATGAACAGTAAAATTTGTATATATACAATATTTATTTTGAAATTTATGCTCTTTCTTTTTATGTATTATACAATTTTAATGTTTTAAGATATATGGAATTTTATTGCTTTTTATTCTTGGTGTTACAAATTAACTTCTGGCATTTTAAATCTTAATTAGGTTATTGGGTGTGTTAATTTTGAAAATATTGAACCAATCATTGACTAGTAGTTTTTATATTAAAGCAGTTTTTCAATTTTTGTGTTTAATTCTAAAGAAGTCAAGTTTTAACTGACGAAAGCACTTAATTCTGTTTTTTTCAAGAAAGAAGGTATTGGACTCGCAACGAATAGTGCTTTCATTTGGGTTTAACAGTTTATTTCAAGCACTATTGCACCTTTTTGCTGTTGATACTTGACATTAATTTGACGGGGTGTCTGCTGCTGTAATTGTTAGGTGATTTATCTTTGCAGAAACGGGCATAAATTTCATGACCTGACATTTTTGGTTTGGCTCTTTACACTGATAAAATTGATTTTTACAGTGAGGGATTCAAATATATGCATAAGGGACAAAATATTTTCTTCACAGCATTGATTTTCCATATTTACCACAGAAGAAGTGCTTCTCAGACAGTCATGAATCATTCATAAATACAGATGACAGTTTGAAGTGTTAACCATATAGGTGTATGACCTGACAAAGTCATTGTATACATATTAATTTGCTTAGTGTATGTGTCTCACTTAAGCGTGAAGGCCATCCAAGTCCAGACAGCAGAATTATACTTGCAAAAACATAGCAGATAGTATACTCTCAGTTATACAGCTGAAAACACAGTAAGGGTATCTTATCACTCATACATATTAATTCATAACAGCTCCACTATTTACGATTATGTCTAAAGTGTTATAAGTGAGAACGAACATAATGTGAAATGGAAAAAGAATAAATATGTCTGGAATTTCCTGTATTAGAACCCGGAACCATGGGTATGGAAGCCATACACTTACACCTGTTGCCACAAGAATGTTGAAATAGCACTTGTATATTTTTTAGTTCATTACTATAAACTAGACTGTCACAACACTAAAAATGTGTTGCACTTCCTGTATTAGAACCCAGAACCATATGTATTACAGCCCTACACTTAAACCTGCTGCCACAAAAATAGTTAAATGACAACTGCATAATTTCCTATTCATTCTTAAGTTGTGTGTGTTAATGTTAGCTGCTGCACAACTTCGCTTAGCATGTTTGTGCAGTGCTCAACAAAATTAATAGAATGTATCCTTTTTAAATTGTTGACTGTGTCCAGTCTGCAGGTGTTCAATACATGCAGGTGTTGGGGAAGCTTGCTAACCACAGCCCAACGTCGTTTAGCAGCTTTGCATGATGGAAAGCAAAAAAGTACAGTTTTGTACCTACCATAAATGTAGATGTTCGAGGATCCACATTGCTGCAGTCCTAACTATTGGGTAGTCCGCTGTCCAGTCGGCCCGAATACCAAAGTATATGGCTGACGTCGGTCAAGGCGCATTAGACTGACGTCAGTACGTCAGGGTACTAATGCGCATGACCGACGTCATATCCTCAGTCTTTTCTTGCCCCAGATGTCAGAAGACCCTAAAAAGACAAGGCCAATACCAAAAACTCCAAACATACCTGCACCAAAAATATGTACAATATATACAAAAGTACCAGAATATAACCTCACCTACACAACCACCCCTAAACACAGAGGGAAGGAGGGAGGGTAAATTGGACTGCAGCAATGTGGATCCTCGAACATCTACATTTATGGTAGGTACAAAACTGTACTATGTTCTTCATTCCACATTGCTGCAGTCCTAACTATTGGGTAGAATCCCAAAGCAGAGGTAAGGGAGGCTGGCAAATCATAAGGAAACAGGAGCTGACAACATGCCCTGCAAAATAGCTGTGGCAAAACCAGCCCTAGACTTAGAGTAGAGAGGAAGGTGATAATGCTTAGAGAAAGTATGCACTGAACTCCAAGTAGCTGCCTCCAAAATATCCTTAGTTGCCACTCCCCTTAGAAATGCTGTTGAAGTGGCAGTAGCCCTAGTGGAATGAGGCCTAATCCCAGCTGGAATCTCCTTGCCATGATGGGAATAACAAAATGCAATGCAAAACCCAATCCACCTAGAAATAGTTTGTTTTGACACAGGCTTGCCCTGCGAACTCAAAGCAAAAGAAACAAACAACTGCTGAGACTGCCTAAAATCCTTAGTCCTGCTTAAATAATAACGCAATTGCCTGTGTACATCTAAAGTGTGCAAAATCTTTTCCCCTTTATTTTGGGGATCTGCATAAAAAGTAGGCAAATGAATAGTTTGGTTGAAAGCCACACTAGAAACCACCTTAGGCATAAAGGAAGGATTAGTACGTAATGATACCCTATCCTTATGAAAAATCAAAAAAGGCTCAACCGCCATAAGGGCCTGCAACTCAGAAACCCTTCTTGCAGAAGTAATGGCCAACAAAAAGCAGTCTTCCATGACAAGTATTTCAAGTCAGCAGTAGCCGAGGCTCAAAAGGTTGTAGAGTAAGTTTCTCCAACACAAAATTGAGATCCCAAGCAGGAGTAGGAGCTCTACGTGGGGGTCTTATATTCTTTGCCCCTCTAAGAAATTGCTTGAACAAAGGATGCGAAAACAATGGTGGATCACAATCATAGTGAGCTGAAATTGCTGCAGCATGAATCTTAATGGAAGAGAAAGACAAACCTTTGTCCAATAACTCAGTAAGATATTGAAGAGCCACACTCAAATTAGGCTCAGAAATCTCCAAATTGTTTGCTGCACTCCAAAATAAAAATCTCTTCCATTTTTCTGTACACCTTCCTTGTACTAGGTCTTCTGGCTTCCATAATCACATTTAAAACTTGTTGAGGAAGTTGAGACCTGCTGTGTTTCAAAACAGAATATGCCAGGCTGTTAGATGAAGAGAGTGGAGCTTGACATTGAGCAGGTGACCGTCCCTCTGAGACAACAGGTGTGGAATCAAAGGTAAAGGCCATGGAGGCTTCCTTACCAGACTCCTCAGTAATGGGTACCAGTGTTGCCGAGGCCAATCTGGAGCTATTAAAATCATCCTTGGCTTGTCGTGTCTGACCTTTAGGAGCACCTTTGGGAGAAGAGGCAGAGGTGGAAAGGCATACACATGAAGATTTTTCCGACTGAAAGAAAGAGCATCCACTTTCCAAGCTGTGTGATGAAACCTCTTTGTGCAAAACTTTGGCAGCTGGTGGTTTAGTGGAGAAGCGAACAGATCTATGTCTGGAGTTCCCCATGACACTGTCAATTTTTGAAATACATGAAGATCCAGTTTCCACTCGTGGGGATCCATGATTTGTCTGCTTAACACATCTGCTAAGGAGTTCTGTGCTCCTGGCAGAAACCTTGCCTGAAGAGTTAGTTGCAAGCTGAGCGCAGTCTCCCATAAAATCATTGCCTGCCTGCACAACGGGTAAGAATGTGTTCCCCCTTGTTTGATGATGTACCACATGACAGTTGTGTTGTCTGTTAGAATCAACACCTGCCCTGGAAGAAGTAACTTCTTGAAAGCCATTAATGCAAACTGGACTGCTAACATCTCTTTCATGTTGATATGTAGATGCTGTAGTCTGGCAGGCCACTTGTCTTGTATCCACTTTCCATTTAGATGAGCTCCCCAAGCAATGTCTGAGGCATCTGTCGTTAGAATCTGACTCGCCTCTGGCCGGGTCACAGAGAGTCCCTTGTTTAGGTGACATTCCTGAGCCCACCACAAAAATTCCTTTTGAATGCAAGGTATTATTTGAATGACAGTGTCCAAATCCTGGCAGTGCTGTGTCCATACATTTTGAGATACCATTGCAGCTTCCTCATATGCAGTTTGGCATTGGGAAGCACCAGAATACAAGATGCCATGAACCCTAAGGCTTGAAGGACTGTCCTTGCAGTCAGCCCGGACTGAAGAGATAGGTGATGGAAGTAACTGGAAAGATTCTTTTGTTTGTCCGGGGTTAAAAAGGCCATCTGGGCTGCTGTATTCAGTCTCACACCCAGAAAGCACATGTCTTGAGAGGGTACTAGACTGGACTTTATTTCATTCACAGAATACCCTAGGCATCTTAGCACTGCTATCACATATTCCAAATGCTGTAAAAGGTCTTCCTTTCCTTGAGCCAGAATCAGGCAGTCGTCCAAGTAAGGATAGATTTGAATTCCTTTTAGTCTGAAGTAAGCTATCACTGGAGCCAGAACCTTTGTGAATACTCTGGGCGCAGTAGATAAGCCAAAGGGCAATGCAGAGAACTGATAATGAGAATTTCCAGCTCGAAAACGCAGATACTTCCTGCAACTTAGTCTGATAGGCACATGAAGGTAAGCTTCCTTGAGATCTAAAGTTACCATCCAGTGATCTTTGCCCAGCAGAGGTAAAAGCTGTTGTAACGTCAACATTTTGAACTTGGGAATGTCCAGATAAGTGTTGAGGATAGATAAATCCAAAATTGGTCTCCACGTGTTCCCCTTCTTGGTACTAGGAACAGGCGAGAATAAAATCCTAGGCCCCTTTCTGGCACAGGAACTGGCTGAATGGCCCCTATTTGGAGCAACAGAGAAATTTGCTTGTGAGCCTCTTGTCTTTGTAGAGGAGGAATGTCTGGCATGCCTTTGAAAGGAGGCAAGGTATGGAAATAAAACCTGTAACCGTGGTGAATGATATCCAGAACCCATCTGTCTTGGGTAATTAAATCCCAATTTTCTTTGAAAAGAGACAGCCTTCCTCCCAAAGGTGCTGCCAGGCGAGAATGTACTGGCAGCTGAAAAGGCAGGTCATTGGGTCTGTTTACGAAAGGACTGACCCCTGCCCTCACCAGAAGTCTGAGCAGGTGAACTCCTGTTCTAGGCCTAAAAGAACCTTGAGCTCTGCCCCTACCACGTCTAGACCTACCCCTAGACTGGGAATCATAAGCAGGATATGTCCATCCCTTAGTAGGCCAATTTCTACTAAACTTTGGAGGCTGCACCTGCAAAAATCCTTAACAGTTTGCATAGACTTAGCCTTGTCCTCCATTTTCTTTAAAACTGCTTCCACAGGCGAACCAAACAACACATCAGACTGTAAAGGAGCATCCAAAATCCTTGTCTTAACATGCTCAGCTAAATTCTGATCTCTCAACCAGGCGTGCCTACGAAGAACAGAACCAGTGGCAGCCACCCTCGAGGAGGCCTGCACAGCATCAAAACCACACTGCAAGGAATGCTTACCCACCTGTTCAGACACATGAACTAAATCCTGCAACTCTTTACACTCAATACCTTCAGCCAGAGCATCCACCTTAGACTTCAATTGTGAAAGGAGATAATTCTGATATTTTAACATGTGAAACTGACAATTCAACGCCCTCATGGCTAAAGTGGAAGAAGTATACACTTTCTTTCCCCATCTATCCAAAGCCCTTGCCTCTTTATCAGGAGGAACAGGATTTTTAACAACAGAAGCCTTCACACCTTTAGGACCCTGAGAGACAGTTTCCGGGTCTGCCGTAGGACTCTTAAAAAGATACTTATGAGCCTCAGGCACCCTATAGTACCTATCCGGTTTAACTGGGGCAGGAGGCAAAGAATCAGGATTCAGGGAAGCCTCTGCAAAAACATCTTCTACCACATTCAGAACAGGAGGTATAGCTAAAGGCCTATGCTGGCTCAAAACTCTCAAACTCAGTTTCCACCCTAGGCCTCTTATCAGGAGGGGGCATAGAACCTCTAATCATAGTAATCAAATCCTCTGCCATTTTTAGCATATGCTTCTTAGGCAAAGACCCTGAAACACTCGGAGAAACCCCCACTGAAGCTAAACTAGGCCTGCCTCTTAAAGAAGCCTTGGAAACAGAAGGGGAGGCCCTAACCACCTTAGGAAGAGAGGGAAGAACAGCCACCTGAGAAGCCCCTTCAGCCTGGCCTACTTCCTGAGAGGACACATTCTGTAACAGTAAAGTCTCTCCCTGAGACTCCAAAGAAACACCTGGCAAAACCTCCGGCTCCACTGAGCCTTCTAAAGAACCGACGTCCGGGACTGTCGGTTCCTCCACTCTAGGCTTTGCTGCTTTGTCCTTGCGCTTTTTGGCCGAAGCGGGCGTCGGAGCATCTGACGGCATTTTATAATTACAACGCTTCCCAAAAACTAACCTGGCACAGTCTAACCTTCTCTTAATAGTGCGTTTGTTAAATCTAGCACAAGAGCGGCATCCAACAACGTCGTGCTCAGGCCCTAAACAAGGTATACACAAAGTATGGTAATCCCTATGAGGTATCTGTTTCCCACAAGAAATACAGTTATTCACTTTTTCTGACATCCGGTTAAATACTGAGGCAAGAAAAAACCAAAATATTCCCCAACGGGGTACTTAGCCAACTTTGATTCGGTCTGAAACTCTGACTCCAGAAACCTTCAGAACGCCAACCTGCACTCGCAAAACTGCTTCTGCATCGGACCATGCGGCAAAAAAGACTGAGGATATGACGTCGGTCATGCGCATTAGTACCCTGACGTACTGACGTCAGTCTAATGCGCCTTGACCGACGTCAGCCATATACTTTGGTATTCGGGCCGACTGGACAGCGGACTACCCAATAGTTAGGACTGCAGCAATGTGGAATGAAGAACATCTGCAACAATGTATCCTTTTTTACCTTTACACTGTCTACGCCCTGTATGCAGGTGTTCTGTCTGCTTCCTGTGTGCACCACTAGTCCAGGTTTGCACACTAAGCGTCACTCAAATGAAATAAGGACAGCTAAACCTGACATTCATTGTGTCTTTCTGTTTGCCTTGTTTGTGCTAAGCTGCACACTGTGCAAACACTGGCATTAAAAAAGGGGAAAGTTCGATGAAATAAAGAAAAGAAATCCATTAAACAAACAACACTACAAAATTTATGTTATTACACATGAAATATTTTTACAGAGGTCTAGATTTGAGCTCTCACTTCAATGAACCTTAAAAACACAGTAAGGGTTGTCTTATCCCTCTTTGCCACACAAGCGGCTTTGCCGCAGAGAACTAAAATCATTGTGCACACACCCAACTGCATCATCATCTGTAGCACTAACAAAACATATGACAGTTGGTTGTACATGTATTAATTTCAGATGCTGTGCAATGAGTGATCATGCAACCATTTGACTATTTTTTGCATAAATGCAGTTCTGTCTTAACTCTCTCTGTTTGTTGTTCATGCTTGTCTTATCTGACCAGTTATCTGAGACGTGCAGTCTGTAAAGCATTCTGCATCATTGTCCTTAAAATGTGTGAGGATATTAAATAGCAATAGCATACAATGCCTGGAAAATCTGGAAACTGACAAAACCCCTAGCTCCAGGCAATACTAATAACAGCTTAGAAACCAGGCCAAGGCTGAATCCAAAATAAACAAACAAAAATATTTTTTTAGCGCCCAAAGGAAATATTCAAATAATCCACAAAAATTCTGGCATGCCATTAACTCCCTACTAAAGCCAGGCAAAACCACAACTCCAGCACCAAGCTCTACTAACAATACCCTAGACAAAGCTGCTCAATTTAATAACCATTTTACTAAATCCATCTTAGCCCTGTCCAGTTAAATAACCAAAAACAGTCTACTTCAATCACAACCCAACCTATCCCACATCACCTCCTCTTTCAGCCTATCACCAGTGCCCACCTCAACTATCAAAAAACTCCTCCTAAAACTAAAGCCAACCACACTGGCAGCTGATAACATACCTGCTGCATACCTAAAATGGCTAGTGACTCCCTATCATGTCCTCTCTCCATCCTAATCAACCGCTCCATACTAGAATCCTACATACCCAAACTCTGGAAAGTATCTCACATCATTCCTCTCCACAAAGGAGGTAAGTCCTACAAATTCTCCATCTACTGACCTATTGCCATCCTTCTCCCCTGTCCACAATTCTTGAGAAATGCATCCACTTGCAAGTGATGACATTTCTTAACACACACAATCTACTATCTACCACACAACATGGTTTCTGCCCACATCACAGCACTACCACAGCCCTTCTATCCTTCAATAATCATATAAACCTTCACAGGAATGATAACAAATATATATCAGCCATTTTCCTAGACCTCTCAAAAGCATTTCATATGGTCTCCCACTCCATTCTACTAGACTCACTAACATCATTATCCTTCACCTCCTCTACTATAGCCTGGTTCAGAAGCTACCTATCTGACAGGCAACAATCAGTCCAGTGGAAAGGAACTCTGTCTACACAACTTCCAACCACCATAGGAGTCCAACAGGGCTCTATACTGGGCCCACGATTGTTCTCTATTTTCACAAATAACCTCAATAGCTCTACACAACATGCCACACTCATGCAATATGCGGATGATTCAACCCTGATCTGCTCCACCTCATCTCCCACCACCCTACATACACTCACTCAAGATACCTTTAACTCAGTAGAAAAATGGGTATCAGGTATCCAACTAATTGTAAATCCCAAAAAGACAAAACTGCTACTATTTACTTCTAATAGATCAACCCCCCTCCTTTACCATAACATCTAAGGACGGCACCACCATCTTCCCTTCTAACCACACCAAACATCTGGGCATTGAATAGACAATAATCTCCACTTTGATGTTCACATCTCAAATACCATAAAACTAGTACACAAAAAGCTAGGCTCCCTATACAGGCATAAGTCCTTTCCCTCACAAAAAGCAAGAGTCACTCTTGCACAAAGCCACCTCCTCTCAACTCTATTATACGCAGCACCAATCATTACCCAAATCAAACAATGTGATCTAGACAAACAAGAATCATGCTACAATAAAATAGCCAAGTTTGCTACTAAATCAACCCATAGAACTCATCACTGTACTGCACTAAAAGAACTAAAATGACTTGAGCTACCACAGCTCCTTAACTATCACCAGCTGGGCATAGCCTACAATATTCTCAAATATCCTGAAAAAAATCCCCTCATTATCCAACCTACTTACTGTCTATACTGCCAACCGGTACCTAAGATCTAGTGAAAAATCTCTCCTCTCCATCACCAAGGCTAATAATAATGCAGGGAAAGAGCTCTACTCCCACAACGTTGCCAGAAACTGGAACTCTCTTCCCCTATCTGTGTCCATTGCCCCCTCCACATCCATATTCAAAAACTCCCTCAAATTGCATCTTCTTAGTACCTGATTATGCCCTTATATCACATAACCCTACCCACACTGCTATTAACTCCCCAAACTCCTCTCTGATCCCCTGTAGGCTTGATCATCTGAATGGGTAACTTTAACTGTAGAGTCTTACTTCATATATTTCTTCTCTTACCAATGTATAACTGACATTGTCTTTTTAACTATGTTCTATATCTTCTTTTACCTGGAGTGTTTTATTAATTTCTTGTTATATTACTATGCTCAGCATACATGATGAAACCTGTTTTGTGTAGTATGCTGGATGTACTGTATTTGTATAACTTGATGCCGGAGCTTTTCTCCCTGGGCTACTGCTGAAAATGGACCTAGTCCAGTCGGAATTTCCTAGTTAACAAATGTAAAATAAATAAATACATAAATAAATAAATAGATAGCTGTCCACGAATGAAGGGGGGGTCGGATGTTACCTATCCAGAAACTGTGAAATGTGTGCTGTTTACTTACATTTAAAACCTGATGCACTTACTTCTACACTTTGTAAGTTTAACTTGTCTGACACACCCAATGGAGGTAGGGGAGTGTGAACTGCTGTTGTGTTTTCCTTCTCCCTACCAGTAATCATTCACAGTTGCAATTCATTAGCAAAAAACTGAGGGAGGTGCCTGCACTGTGTTTACATCAGCTACATGCAGCCAAGTATTTGCTATTCAGCAATTCTAATGAGTTCATACCTCATTTGCTTCTTCACAGTGCTCACAGCCCTAAATCACCACTATTAAAAAGGAACCATGTAGCTAGGAAACTTTAAGGTGAGGAGAATTGTTTATGTGGATGATAACGGAAAAAGAATACATTACTTTGGGCTTTATCTGCACAGAAGACTACTGATCCTGACAGGGTATGCTTGCATTTAATGTCAGTAAAAAAAATCTGTTATATATATATATATATACACATATATATATTTATATGCATTAGTAAATGTCAGGGAATTTTACTTTCTCAGATGCACAGCCTTATTAAATGTCATCACAAGTGTTAATGTTACAAACGTTTTTCTCTGTACTCCATTCTATTGTTATTTCTGTGAAATGTAAATGTCTTATACTGTCAATGACACAGGGGTGTTAGCCTTCTAGGATGGCCCATACGCACGTCTAGGGGAGTGATGGCCACAGGTAGACATGACTGGCAATAGCTTAAAATAGAATGTCCTGTGTTAAATCTGTACACATGTTTCAGGGAGAGTTTATTTGATAGCACTTATAGCATTTCACTGATGGCCTGTTACCAAATTGTGTCATTTGCCTGTTGCTTTGGGGGTGGGAAGCAAAGTTGCATTTCTGTTTTGGTGCAAACAACATTTTTGCTATTGCTACTCTCCTTGTTTTGGATCCAGCCTTGATGGGATAGTAATATGACACAACCGCACAATTCCTTTTTTTCCATATATGAATATCTTAACTGTTTTATGTTTCTCCAGTGGGTAATAGTGAAATACTACTTTTTATGTGTTATATTGAAACAGGACTTTTATTTATGTGATACTTATGTGCATTATCCTTCTTTTGTGTTTTATGTCACCTAGGACTTTAGGACCCAGGTATCCCAATCCCCGAACTCCCCTCCTTCAGTGATTCTGAAAATGAAGTAATTGTGGAAGCATTTAGGTATCATGGTGCCTTTGTGCTTGAGAGGGCAAGTTAAAATATATCTGGCAGAATGCAAACTTGGCAGCAGATAATTGGTGATGTGAACGCAGTAGGTGGCTAGAGCAGGACATATGAACAGGTGCACCATAGGGCCAATGATGTGATTTCATCAGCATGGAGGAGACCAGCTGCAGTGGCCCATGAATGGATAAAAACTGGGGGGGGGGGGCTGGTACAGAGTCACCACTAATAGCAAATGAAGAGTTCCTGTGCACTGTCAGGAATCCGGTCAGGTCACTGGAAAATGCGCAACAGCACATCACTGATGGTGTTACTGTTTCAAGGAGGACAAGTATGCCCAAGGAGGAGCTTCCAGGTAGACTTACCTAGTTCAATTGTTAAATACGTCTTGTATAGTAAAATACTGACAGCAATACTTAAGTGCTGTTTAACATTAAATTAATTTGAGGGAAAGTTATAGATTGGTACAGTTAACCACACATTATGTTCGATTACACATGGGCTTGGGGTGGATGTGTCATCCAAGTTGTTGTTAAAATTATCATTAATGGACATATAAAGGGCAAAAAGTTTTAACTGCCTGTGTTGTTGTTAATCATGATGATGCTGTCCTTACCTTTTGCTTAATGTCTTCCAGGACCATCATCCATAAGAAGCATAGCATCATCTGCATACGGTAAGGCAAAAATTTTCATGTCAGTACTGATCAGCAGTTCAAAGAAATATTTTTTTTACCCATATGTGTGATGTGGATGTCAGGACTGTTGTGTGTATTGCTGTCCTGTCTGTAGTAGTGGCACAACTGTTAGTTTGTTAGCATATACTGGACAACAGTAGTGTAGGTATCAATTTCTTTCCTGTGTTTGTTGCTTATTATCACAGGTGATCCTGACAGTGGAAGTGTAGAACTCTTACCACCTAATATCAGACTATTGGCAGACTCTGATGATGATGGTGGTGGCCAAACAGAGGCACAGTTGGGGCGGTACAGAGGTTAAATTTGACATGGAGGTTGACATTCAGCCATCCCCTGTAATTCGCTCAGACACAGCCAGTAGGCCTATGCCAACCCATTCCAGTGAGCCCTCAGATACTGGAGAGGTGGAGGGTGAGACACTTGATCAGGGAAGTGTGTTTACTGCAGCTTCAGCACCTGTTGATTTTGGCCGTAGCCAAAGTGTGGGTGAGGTGCCATGCAAGAAGGTTGTTAGGAGTGCTTGGAGGAGGTCTGCTGTCCATCCTCCACCTGATATAGCTGCATCTTCCTGTGCCATTCGACATATGTTTAGGGCCATCATGCAGGCTCAGGCATGTTCCAACAGGTCATGCAGAGAAATGCTTAGGTTTGTAGACGTGGCACAGACTGACATGCATGAGGGCCTCCAGCATGTTGCCAGTTCCATGGATTGAAAGAATGATGAGCTGGAATGGGTGGTGTGCGTGATGGAACAGCTGTTGGAAGGCAGACAGCATCCATGTGGATGTAGGTCAGCCATATCATCTGATGTTAGCTGACATGCCCATGCCTGATCACACTCCCACAGTGGCAGTACTTCCACTGCTTTATCAGTGGTTGAGGTGTCCACACCAAAACTTGACAGGCCACATGGGCATCCTCGTGACAGCAGCTTGTCCAGCAGACATCAGTCACATTCAGATAGAAGCAGTGTATCTGACCATGGTTGTGGACATGCCAGTGCAACTTCTAGCAGAGCCAGTTCTCGTGGTTGGGTATGACAACAATGAAATACCACCTCTATCATGCATGGCTCACACCTGTCTGAAATACCAAGATGTAGAGCTAGCACAGAGCTTGTCTGTGTTCCTGCAGAGAGAGACACACCAATATTATCTGGAGGAACCATGAAGACATACCCTAACAGTTACATGGTTCAGCAGTGAAGCTTAAAGCTCATTTTGTCTCACTGGTCATTTGTTATTTTATCCAAATGTCTGGCTGCTTCTCTTTTTTACACACACTCACCGAACTTTTGTGTCAGCCTAGGCTTCCTGCCCCCCCCCCCCCCCCATGAACACACACAACACGCTGTGCAAGTGATAACTGCGCTATATCCTTGTTTTCTATCTTTTGGATTCAGGGATACATAATATTTGTGTCTGATGCTCAGGGTGTACAGCTGACGTAGTGCTTAGTATATCTGCATTTGGGATGTTGTTTTGTTATTTGTACTTTTGGCATATTTTGGTCTTAGAAAGTTAGCTTACAGAATCAAAACATTTTTTGCACCAGTTTTTTAATAATCTTCTGTGGGTTGTGAAGTCTGAAAATGAAACTTGTTTCATTACTTTCTAATTTCTCACTTCGATGATTTTCCAGTACAAAAGTAGGAGGCCAAAATGAGAACATTCGGTGACCATCAGTACCTTTGAGAGGTATGAATGTGTGAATCTTTGATGCCTGAAGCCTACTGCATGATAGATGACATGTGTATTCACATATGTCTCTGCTGTCACATGTTAAAGTCATTTCTGTACAAATCAGCCACCCTTTACTTGCTTATATTAGCAAGTAACAACATGCAAGGATATGCCATTTATTTGTATTATTACACAATACACTCCAGGTTCAACACTTATTTTGTAAATCCAGCAACTGCAACAGTTTTAGTTCAGGGCAGTCTTTGTCTGATGCTAGCAGTACACAGCCATTACAGGGGTAGGTAAAGGTCATTAGCATTGCCTGGCATCAATGTTACTATATGTATGTGTGTAAGATAAAGGTTTTAGCCCCTTACATGGTGAGTGAGTGAGTGTGCTACGTGTAGCCTCTTAGACAATGTGAGGGCATATTGAGCACTCTTGCATCTGCCTACACCCATAGCAGCTGCTGGTTCCCACCCTGACTCCTCACCTGCTTGTGGCTGTGATGACCTTGCCATTGGTGTTGGAATGTGTGCCCCTTCCCCTTGTTGATCCTGCTGAAGCTGCTTTCTCAGGATGATGCTGTGAAGCATGGCATAGTGAATATTTCAATAAAAAAGAAACACAGCACCAAAACCAAAAAAGCAAAGGGAAGACCACTAGCTCAGCCTTCAACAACAGTACAAAACCAAAGTTCTTTAGGAGCAAAGATCGTTGAAAATACTCCTTCACAAGACCCTTGTCAGCAAGAACAGATAAACCAGCACGTAGATGTTTAAGACTGGAACAAAACTTCTTTATTCACACAACAAAGTAAATCCAAGCGCTTTCGCCTGAGAATCTCAGGCTTTTTCAAGGTAAATTAACTGTGTGGCCATTCAATATATATAACACTCTTGATAGGCCAAACTCATTAATTAAATCATGAAGAATTAGTCAATTAAAAACAGTTGTTATTACCTTTAAATAAGCTTGTATTTTAAAGTGCTATAGTACTTGTAAAACCAGTAGTCAGTTGACATTCATAAAACCACGTAATTTAAAAAATCTGTGTACATTTTAAAATTAAGTTGTACTTCCAATGAGTAAACTTTGCAAAAATAAAAGGATTTTTTATATAGTAATATACTAAACAGTGTTCACCCTTGCAAAAAATTATTGCCAAAAGCGTGTTACTTTGTGAAAATAAGTAATCTAAAGAATAATATGTATAACCATCATGAGTCAGTCATCCAAAAGAGTTAAGTTGAATGTAGTAGAGACCTATTCTTTATGAGGAAATATGTGTAAATAAATACACCAGGACCAAACCCATTGAATATGTGATGTTGGATATAAACATAAAAATTTTAAATTACAATTTGTTCCTCCTCATTTTAAGTATACTCCTTAAACTAATACTGTCATTCATGCCTGGATGCCTTGTGGCATCTAGTTTAAGTTGCCATACCAACTCCCTACTCTCTAAAAAGGTCTCCCAATCCCCACCTCTCGGACCCTGCTGAACACGCTCTAAGACAAAAAATTTGATGGACATGTCAGTGCAAGTTAATGAGTGTTTAAAAAAACATGTTACTTTCTATTCCTTTTTCAATTTCATAAAAATGCTCATATATTCTCTTTTTGAGCTTTCTCACAGTTTTCCCTATGTAAAAACCATGACAGGACAAACAGGTACCCAGGTACACTACCCCAAACAAATTACATGTGTAGTGTCCATGAGCTCTCAGTGTGCAGTTTTGTTGTGTGAATAAAGAAGTTTTGTTCCAGTCTTAAACATCTACGTGCTGGTTTATCTGTTCTTGCTGACAAGGGTCTTGTGAAGGAGTATTTTCAACAATCTTTGCTCCTAAAGAACTTTGGTTTTGTACTGTTGTTGAAGGCTGAGCTAGTGGTCTTCCCTTTGCTTTTTTGAATATTTCAGTACATGTACATGGGACTGTACTGCAGGGCTCTCCGAGATATACCTAGTCACAGGAATCGCAACATCAACAGCCCAAACATATGTCCTAAGATATTTCTGGTTTGAGAGTGTGCCTCATTATGGCGTTCTTCAGCAGGTGTGCATTAATTTCTGATGGGCATAATCAGCCACAGTTCCACATTATAACCTGCATCCCACAGTAAATGACCCTGTGGGATATAACCTTTAGTGAACATCTGATACAGTTGGGGGGTGTGCCAGATATGCGAGTCATGGTAACTGCCTGTGTTGCCAGTACACACATTCAAGATGGCTCCCTTAGCATTACACACAACTTGGCAGTTAATAGAGTGGAAGCCCTTTCTATTTATATAGAGCCTTCTCTGTTCCCCGGGTGGTGCCTTAATTTCTCTATGTGTACAACCGATGGCACCCAGTACTTCAGGGTTGTGTGCTACAGGATAGAACTCCTGCACATCCGTGGCTCTGTCCTCTTAGTACAGGGAAAATATATGTTGTCACTGACATGTTGGAGCATAACATTCAGGAACTGATGGAGGTTCCTGGATGCTGATGCTTATGACACCAACAGCATGTCCTCTGTTGGTCTCTGAAAGGTTTCTATGGTTAAAATTCTCAGTGCTGCACATACCTTTGTCTCCACTGGTATGGGTTTCTCCTTGGTTTACCCTGGCTCTAAGTTGAGGACGAAAGAGGTTGCAGACTTCCTATACTGTGTCTCTAACCACACTAACACTCTACAATTTCCAATGCATGCAGATTGCAATAAGTTAAATAGGGTCTGAAAACTCTTCTCCTTCTTGGCTGTGGTCTGTTAGCAGCAGCATATACTTCATCCTGTTGCACATACACATGAATTAAGCAATAGCAGCTCCTAACATTCTTTCTGTGTTGACTCCTTTCCATGTCTGTATTCCAATAGGTTTTGGAATTTGCAGGGAAAACCAGCAGAGTCCATGCGGTTGCTTTATAGCTTGTTGAATAACTCCTCCATCTTGGATTGGTCAATTAGCATGCAATTCAGCTGCTAATGCTGTAATTAGAATGCCACAGTGTTTAGCGTGGTTGCTCAGCTCTATACACCATGTAGAGTTGCTTACCAAATACAAAACAGTGCACTACTGTGATGCGCACAAAGTGTTAGCATATTGTGAAGGGTTTACTGAATCTACCCTACAGTCTTTTTCATCTCCCCTTCAGAGATAGAAAGACAGAAAAAGTGCTTGTTGTTGTAGGTGCCATACAGAGAAGCATAAATACAGGGCTATATGCGTGAAAGTCATACTAATTATTTTTAATTCTTATGAATAGGATTTAAAGTTTAAACTTTAAATTTTAAACAGCAGCTCTGATCTCTCCCTGGATAGCATCACAAGTTAATATATAATATTTAAAGTGTACCTCTGATCACAATTTTTTTTTCTTTTGGATCGAAACTAGTCGGACTGTAGGATTTTGTCTTCAGTTCTGAAGGTTTTGAGATTTTTAGAAGTAGTTCCGAACTCAGAGCAGAAGAACTTGAAGGGTCTGGGGAACACTTTTTAGCTTCTTTTTGTCATATTTATTAGAGATTTGAGCCCCAGATGCTGTATCAGAGGATTTTGAAGGAAATAATACTCTCAAAATTAGTTTATTTCTGCAATCAATAAAGGCCCTATGGTTAAAGGCCTTACAAATATCACAAGCAGAATCAAAATGAGCCAAGCACATATCTCCCAAATGTCCCTGATTTTGAATGATATTTTAGCTCTGTCCCTCTTAATCCCATCTAAAAGTGGTGACTTTTGGAGAAAAGGTGATGAATTACACTTAACAAATAATGATAATAGTTAAAGCTACACACTTCTTTAACTTTAGAAAATGTATAGTCACTCATGTTCTGTTATTTTGTCAACGTCTCAAGTTAATAATATTAATATATGAAAAATGTCCCGGATTCCATTTATGATTTGTTCCTGATTGGTTGAGAGCTATGGCCAAGCCTAAATAATAAACACACATATCGTGTGATTTTATGGCCACAGGTTGTACATTTTTTTAAACATGGAGGGTTTCTCAGCCATATTTATAGAAAAAGACTAAACATAAAGATAAAAAGATGTTATATATATTTTTTCTAAATTTTTAAACAGTTAGAGAAAAGTAAAGAGAAAATATTACCAACAATGCTAATACAAGAAACTAAATCAAAGGTATAAGGGAGAAAAAAGGAAAGGGAATATTCCAACTATGGTGTTTCAGAAATGCACCAAAAAGGGTAGGAAGGGCAAGGGAGGAAGCATAGAAAAATATTTACTAAGAGAAAGGTAAAGGTAAAGACAGAAACTTCTACTTTTACTCAACAACATTGCTACTGCTCGAGAGCTAACAGTGACCACGTTCGTATGCGAAGGTGACAAATGAGATCTGGGGTATGGTAGGAGACTAGTGTGTTATGGGTAAGGGAGGAGCTTGAGAGTTTCATTGTTCCATGAGCTGGAAAAAGCAGCCGAGTCAGATCTGAGGGTTGGATTCAAACCCGTTTGTTGAGGAATGAATGAAAATGATAACATAAGATTTAAAGTTTAAACTTTAAATCCTATTCATAAAACTTATAAATCATGACCGTCTCAATCACTCCTACAGCACTGTACTACAGCGCTAAGCACTTTTACCCTCCACTTCTATGGGCCTCACACATTTCAGACTATGTGGTTATGTCACTCCCAGTACAGTGATTTGCTCCTTGAAATATAAACACGTTTTGGGATAAAATAAAATGTGATTTGATCCTGTCATTTTCATTCATTCCTCAATGAATGGGCCTTAGGGCATAAGTGACCATAATTAGAAGAAACAGTACAGGTACAGAATAGAAGCTCAAACTGGAAAAAGTGGTTCCGATGCACCTCATCAGGTCACTCTCAAAGAATAAGGATGTGGGACGGAGGGTGGGAAGTTGAGGAAGAATGAAAATGGACAACACAGATGCATAGTTATGGTGAGTACATACCTTTAACATCTGATGTTGTCATTTTCATTCATTCCTCAACGAATGGGACAGAGTCCCCAGCTATGATAATCTTGGGTGGCCCTCATGGAAGAATGTTCTGAAGACCCGCAGAACCAAATGCAGCCCTATTCCTGCAGATGATATCAAACTTGTTAATGACCAATAAAAGTATAAGAACTGGACCAAGTGACTGCAGCACGAATATTATCAATGATATCATCAAAGGAAGTGCTGGCCCAAAAAGCAGATGTAGCCATAGACGTAGATGAATGAGCTTTTGGAGGTTTAGGTAAGGACAATCCTCTCAGAGGACAGACAAGGAAATACAATTGGTTATCCATTTGGCTACGGTAACTTTGGATATTGGTTTTCTCAATTTGTTTCTGGTAAAGGAAACAAACAATTGCTCAGTTTTCTTAAAGTCTTTTGTTCTACAGAGGTAATAACGAAGTTATTTATGTACATCTAAAATACGAAGCATGTATTCTTCCTTATTGTCAAATTTTGGAAAGAAGACTAGCAAATTGATTACTTGATTTATATTTGACTCTGACAACTTTTGGCAAAAAGGAAGGGTTTGTACATAAGGTCACTATCTTTGTGAAAAATCAAATAAGTTGGTTTTGAAGAGAGTGCTTGGAGTTCAGAAACTTGTCTCACAGATGTAATAGCAACAAAACAAATTGTTTTCCAAGAGAGAAATTTTAGCTCTGACTTAGCCAAAGGCACAAAAGGAGAGTGAATTAAAGTTTGTAATAGAACATTAAGATCCCACGGTGGAGTAGGATCCTTTATCGGAGGTCTGAGCAAAAGGGTACCCTTAAGGAATGGCTTACATATTTTAGAAGAAGCTACTGGGGAAGTGTTATGTCCTATGTGGTAATTAGAGAAAGCTGCAAGCTGGGCTTTTACAGTGTTATGCCTAATAGGAAAAGCTGTTCCATTTACTCTTATACATTTTTCTTGTAGAAGGTTTCTGGGATGAAAATAAAAGTTGGTGAACCGGAGAGAAAAGTCTGAACTGTCTAGCCATCATTGCCATTCGAGAAACCATGTGGTCAATTTGAGGCCTTAAATGTCCAGATAAATCATCCCCGATGGAGGCGATAGTAGATGTGGACTGGGATTCAGTGTCCAAGGTGGACAAAGGAGATGAGACCACGTGAATGGGAACCACACCTGCCATGGCCAGAAAGGAGCAATGAGGATTATCGTGCTCTTCAACCATTGTGCTTTCTGGAGAAATTTGGGTATTAAAGGGAGGGGAGGATAAGCGTACGTGACACCAGAGGGCCAAGAGTTGACTAGAGTATCTCTCAATGACTCCTGCTGAGGGGGGAATCAGGGCAAAGAGCCTGTTGCACTTGTTGAAGACAAGAGGCAAAAAAGTTTCAGCAAGGGTGATACAACTGACAAAAAATAATTTCTGTCACTGCACGACTGACAGACCACTTGTGCAGCATCAGTATGGTCCTGCTGAGCTTGTTGGCTAAAACGTTGGATTTCCCCAGTATGTGCGTTGCTACAAGAAAGTGGTTGGAAGAGCTCGCCCACTACCAGACTCTCAATGCTTCTTGGCATAGGTGACAAAATCTGGTTTTCCCTGGTTTGTTGATGTATCAAACCACTGATGTATTGTCTGTCTTTTAAAGTAATTGTTCCTAAAGGTTAAGAGTTCTGAAAGCCCTACAACGCTAACAGGACTGCTCTCATCTCTAAAACATCGATATACAATTTGGTCTCTTCTGGGGACAACGTGCCTTGAACAGTCCCGTCTGTTAAAAATGCTCCCCCACCCCAGTTGGAAGGCATCCATGGTCAATCTGGCCTTTGGGAGAGGAAAGATAAAAGGACATCGCTGACAAACCTCGTTGGACTGGATCCACCAAAGTAGGGAGTGTTTGCAGACTCGTAAAATTTTTACAGGATTTTTGAAAGGATGCCGAAGCATCAACCATTGTGCTGCCAGGGTCCAGTGAAGAACTCTCATTTAAAGGCGAGGTGTAGGTAATAGGGTGATCACTGCAGCCATTAAAACTAAGACTTGAAGAACCAATCTTGCTGGAGGAGAGGAATGCTCTAGAATCTGTATGACATGCAACCTTAGGGTATGAACTCTGCTTTGGGATAAAAGCATAAAGTGACTGACAGTATTCAGGTGAGCTCCTATAAACTCCAAGACTTTAACTGGTTGAAGATAGGACTTAGAAAGACTGCCTGTGATCCCTAGGAATGGACACTACTGTATTAAGTAATCCCCGGATTTCTCTAGGAGATGCTTGGTTGGTGTGGAAAGGAGCCAAATGTCTAAATACGGAAATACTCTGAATATGTGCAGTCTGAGATAAGTTGCTATCACTGTCATACATTTGGTGAACACCCTGGGGGCTGTAGTGAGACCAAAGGGCAGGGCTCTGAATTGGTAATGACTGGCTCCCAGCTGAAAGTGCAGATATCTTTTGATGTGATAGTACTCATCTTGAAGATCTATAGAGCACATCCAGTCGTCCTTCTGTAGAAGAGGCAAAATAGACTGAACCTTGTAATTCTTCACAAAATGATTTAGATGACTGAAACCCAGAATAGGTCCTGCGTCCCCTGTTTTCTTTGGCTCTAAAAAGAACCTTGAGTAAATTCTGAATCCTAACTGGTCTGGTGGGACTTCCTGGATGACTCTTTTTCTAGCAGATTTTGAATTTCTAGAGCTGCCAATTCCCTCTGATTGGGTGGAGTATCGGGGAGACATCTCTTTTGCAAAGGACTTTTGTTTAAAGGTAATGACATATCCTGTGGATATGATCCTTTGCACCCAAGAATCTGTTTGTGATGGCTGTCCATGCATTTGGGTGCAAGGATAAGCATCCCCAGACTGCCTCCAAAGAAAGTACAGTTGTGTACCTACCATAAATGTAGATGTTCGAGTGTATTCACTGTTGCAGTCATTACTCTCGGGTTATCCTGCTGGCAGGCTACCCGCAGTCAGCCAGAATTCCAAAGTCTTGGTCCAGCGCCGGTTGCTGTCGCCTTTTCCCTGACGTCAGTGCGGCAGGGGTATAAAAGATGCAGCAGACGCCATTTTCTTCAGTTTTTCTTGCTCCAGATGTCAGGTGCCCCCAAAAGGGTAGGCTAAATAAAATATGCCAATAAACATGCATGCACTAAAGTAAACATTTCCTTCATCTACAAGCAAATACACCACATAGGTAGTATAGACTAGAGAAGTACAGATAAGACCCAGCAAAAGAAAGGGGGATGGTGGGGAGGGTAACCTGGACTGCAACAGTGAATACACTCAAACATCTACATTTATGGTAGGTACACAACTGTACTATGTTCATCATGTTTCACTGTTGCAGTCATTACTCTTGGGTTGAATCCCAAAGCTGAGGATGGGTGGCTGGGCTAAATAGGATTAGGAGAGGCTATGAGGCCCTGCAGAACTGCAGAGGCAAAGCCTGCTCTGGATTTGGAGTAGAGAGGTAAGTGGTAGTGCTTTGTTAAAGTGTGCACTGAACTCCAAGTTGCAGCCTCTAAGATGTCTTTGGTTGGTACTCCACTGAGGAAGGCTGCTGAAGTGGCTGCTGCTCTGGTTGAATGTGGCCTAATGCCCTTAGGCACTGATTTGCCATGCTGCGAGTAGCAGAAATGAATGCAATGGCCTATCCATTTTGAAACAGTCTGTTTTGAGATAGCCTTTCCTTGTGATTCTGCAGCATATGCCACTAAAAGTTGTTTAGTCCTTCTGAAAGCTTTAGTTCTGTTCAAGTAGAAGCATAGCTGTCTGTGTATGTCAAAGAATGTAGCAGTCTCTCACCCTTGTTTTGTGGGTCTGGATAAAAGGTAGGCAAGTGAATGGTTTGGTTAAGGGCCACACTGGACACCACCTTAGGCATAAATGTAGGGTTCGTTCTCAGAGAAACCCTGTCTGGATGGAAAATGATAAAAGGTTCCACAGCCATGAGTGCCTGTAACTCCGAGACTCGTATTGCAGAGGTTATTGCTAAGAGAAGAGCTGTTTTCCAGGATAAGAATTTTATATCAGCTGTTGAGGCTGGCTCAAAAGGAGGCAGTGTGAGTTTCTCCAAGACATAATTGAGATCCCATGTAGGTATTGGTGCTCTCCTTGGAGGTCTTATGTTTTTGGCCCCTCTGAGGTACTGCCTTATTAAAGGATGAGAAAAGATAGGTGGTTCCGTATTGTAATGGGCTGAAATGGCAGTGGCATGAATCTTAACTGATGAAAAGGACAGGCCTTTGTCCAGCATTTCAGTTAAGTATTGTAAAATCTGAGGAATATTTGGTACGAATGTGTCAATTCCTTGTTCCTGGTTCCAAGCACAGTATCTTTTCCATTTTTCTGCATAAGATTTTCTGGCACTGGGCCTCCTGGCCTCCAAAATAACATCTATTACAGCTTTGGAAAGAGGAGTGTTCTGAATGGCTAAATTATCCACCATGCTGCCAGATTTAAGGTCTTGAGTTGGCTGTGCAGGATCCGATTGTTTTGTTGGGTCAGTAAGTGAGAGATTTGAGGCAATGTTCAGGCTGGACCTTGAGACAAGTTCTTTAGGACTGGGTACCAGTGCTGGCGTGGCCAGTCTGGGCCAATCAGTATCATTTTTGGATTCTCTTGTCTGACCTTTAGGAGTACCTTGGGGGAAGAGAGGCAGTGGAGGAAAGGCATATACTGTTAGGTTTTTCCAGCGGAAGGATAGGACCTCCACTTTCCACGCTAGCTTGTGATAAGTCCTTGTGCAGAATCTCTGTAACTGGCAGTTGTGAGGGGAGGCAAATAGATCTATGTTTGGGCATCCCCACTTCCTTGTTATCATGCTGAAGACTTGTGGGTCCAGTTTCCACTCACGGGGATCCATAAGGTTTCTGCTTAGTTTGTCTGCCAGAGTATTTATTTTTCCTGGCAGGAATTGTGCTTGCAGGTGAACTTGATAAGTCAATGCTGTGTCCCACAAAGTCATGGCTTGTCTGCAGAGGGGGTAGGAATGTATGCCTCCCTGCTTGTTTATGTACCACATGACTGTAGCATTGTCTGTCTTTATCAGTAGTTGTCCTGGATGAAGATGATCCTTGAAAGCTGTAAGGGCATTCTGAACAGCTAGCATCTCTTTTTGATCGCTATGATGATGCATCTGGCTTGCGGGCCATGTGCCCTGAATACATTTTCCTGCCATGTGGGCCCCCCAGGTGTAATCTGATGCATTCGTTGTTAGTGTCTGCCTGGCTGTGGGTAAGGTGAATGGCTGTCCCTTGTTGTGGTGACAGGCCTGTGCCCACCATCAAAACTCCTGTTGCAGGCAGGGAATGAGGGTAATTATTGTTACCAGGCTGTGGCAATGTTGAGTCCAAACACTTTTTAGATACCATTGTAGTTTCCTCATATGCAGTCTGGCATATGGAATTAGTAGAATGAAGGATGCCATGAAGCCCAAAGCCTGCAGAATTTTCCTTGCAGATAACTGGGTCTTTGTTGCCAACAGTTTGAAGTAAGAAGTCAGTTGCCTTTGTTTGTCTGGTGTGAGATAAGCCATCTGGGCAGTTGCATTTAAGCTTGCACCCAGGAATATTATCTGAGAGGGTACTAGTTTTGATTTATTTTCGTTTACTGTGTACCCTAGGCAAATTAGTAATCTTTTTACAAACGCCAGATGCTTTAGTAGAACGTCCTTGTTCTCTGCTTGAATAAGGCAGTCGTCCAAGTAAGGATATATTTGAATTCCTCTTTGTCTGGCAAAATGCAATTACTGGTGCCAGGCATTTTGTGAAGACCCTGGGTGCAGTAGATAAACCAAAGGGCAGTGCAGAGAATTGGTAATGTATTGAGCCAGCTATGAATCTGAGGTATCTTCTGCAAGATTGTCTGATTGGGACATGCAGGTATGCCTCTTTTAGGTCCAAGGTTACAAGCCAAGCCTTCTTGGCCAGCATGGGCAGTAACTGCTGGAGAGTCAACATTTTGAACTTTGGAACATCCCGAAATGTGTTTAGAATAGACAGGTCCAGTATTGGTATCCAGGCTTTGTCCTTTCTGGGCACCAAGAAAAGTCCCGAGTAAAAACCTTGTCCCTGCTCCTGTTGTGGTACTTGCTGAATGGCCCTCATGTCCATGAGGGATAAAACTTGCTTTTGTGCCTCTGCCCATTGATTGTGTGGCAGGTCTGACATACCTTTTGCCCTTGGCAGGGTATTAAAGTGGAACCTGTAGCCCTGAGACACTATGTTTAAGACCCATTATTCCTGGGTGATCATGTGCCAATTTTGTTGAAAAAGTGCTAGTTTTCCCCCTAAGGGGGCTGCCAAAAGATAAGTGCTTGGTTGTGGCAGAGGAAAGTCATTGGGACTGTTTCCTGTATAGCTGTGATTTGTCTTCTCCACCTTTGAAGGTAGAAGCACCCCATTGTTTAGGCCTGTATGAGCCTTGGGGCTGGGATCTGCCTCTGGGGCATCTGTAACTGCCTCTTTGTGGCCTGTCTGATACTGGAAAGGACCAATTCTTTGTAGGCCAGTTCCTGCTAAATCTGGGTGGCTGCACCTGTAAAAAATCCTTAACTGTCTGCATAGATTTTGCTTTGTCCTCCATTTTTTTCAACACCTCTTCTGCTTTAACACCAAACAAAGTATCATGCTGTAATGGAGCATTTAATAATTTTGCTTTAACATGATCAGGCAGATTCTGTTCCTTTAACCAAGCATGTCGTCTAATGACAGAACCCGTAACAGCGTCCCTGCAAGAAGCCTACAGCGAATCAAAACCACATTGCAAGGTATGCTTTCCCACTTGTTCAGTTGCATGCAATAAATCCTGCATTTCTTTGTTTTCTGCACATTCAGAATTTGTTAACATTTTCTGTTTAAGCAGTGACAATAAGTATTGCTGATATTTAAGCACATGAAACTGACAATTTAAAGCTCTCACAGCCAAGGTAGCAGAAGTGTAAACCTTTTTCCCCCATCTGTCCAGTGCCCTAGAATCCCTATCAGAAGGGATTGGGTTTTTTGCAGTGGAAGCCTTGACTCCTTTGGGACCTTGAGAAATAGTTTCTGGGTCAGCAGCAGGGTTTTTATAAAGAAATTTATATGAATCTGGGACCCTGTATTACCTGTCTGGCTTAACAGGTGCAGGGGGTAAAGAGTCAGGAGACAGGCCGGACTCTGAAAATACATCATCTACAATGTCTAAAACAGGAGGGATAGCAAGAGGCCTGTGCTGGGGTAGTAAAAGAAAATCTCTAAGCCTTTTCTTAGATTCTGAGTAGTCTTGGCTCTCCCAGTGGAAGTTTTCCCTCATGGTATGCAGGGTTTCCCCAAAAGAAAAATCCTCAGGAGGGGAGGCTGAAGGGATAGATTCTTCAGCATCGGAATCCTCATAGGGAGGGAGAGAGTATTCGTGGTCAGAAGAGGAGCCAGAGGAAATGGAAGCCTGATCTGAAGATTCATATTCTGTCTCTTGCCTAGGCCTCTTCTCCGGAGGGGGATGGGAACCCCTGATCAAAGTAATTAGGTCTTTGACCATTTTGAGCATCTGTTTTTTAGGCATGGAGGCCTGTCCATGGGCTTGCTACACTTGTTTATTTGTCTTTAGTGGTGCTTTAGTCTTTTCCTTTGGAACTGTAGTCAGTTTTATATATAACTGTGTAGGCCTGAAAACACCCTTAGAAGCTGATGCCTGCTCAGCGGTTCCGGACCCATCTGAGGGAATATTTTCCAAGTGTCCAATACCTTGAGTTTCCAGAGGCCTAGCCAGCTCCACGTGGGAGGCGGCCTACGGCCCTGAGGTAGCGGGTGTCAGGGGCTGCGAAAGTGCCTCACTGAGAACCGGTGAACCAGAGACTGGCTTAGAAGAAGCCTCGTCATCAGTTTTGGACCTCGGATGTCTGTCCTTTTCCTTGCGTTTCTTGTGAATTGCGGTAGTCAGATGGCTATCCGACAACATCTTGTAATTAAATCTTCTGCCAAAGTAATGAAATGCAAAATCGTACCGACACTTAATAGTGCGTTGGTTAAATCTAGCACAAAATCTGCAATTAGCTACGTTGTGATCAGGGCCTAGGCAAGGAATACAGTAAGAATGGAAGTCCTTATGAGGTATTTGCTTCCCACAAGAAATACAATTATTAACTTTTTCTGACATCGGTCTGGAGCAAGAAAAAAAGTTTCCCGAACGGGGTACTTAGCTTTAAATGAAGACTTTGATCTGAAATTCGAACACGGAAATCTCAGGAGTCGGCCGACTGGCACTTGCGAACTGCTTCTGCTTTGGGCACTGCGCGGCAAGAAATACTGAAGAAAATGGCATTGGCTGCATCTTTTATACCCCTGGTGCACTGACGTCAGGGAAGAGGTGACAGCAACCGACACCGGACCAAGTCTTTGGAATTCAGGCCGACTGCGGGTAGCCTGCCAGCAGGATAACACAAGAGTAATGACTGCAACAGTAATGACTGCAACAGTGAAACACGATGAACATCAGTCGGGCAACCTTTCAGAAGCACTGAAATGGTCTGTCCAAGAAAGAGTCTCAGGACCCTTGGTTCTGCGGACCCCCTCTGCTATCAGGATGGCGTCTTCCATTGTTATTTCCCCCTCTGCCTCTGGGAGAAAAATCCCCATGTGAATCTTGAAAGGTCCTTAAGATTTTCAGAACCACATTTTCTTACCAACACATTGTTTCTTGAAGAAAGATCTTTGTGGGGTAGAGAAATGGATTCCAATAGCAGACAAGGTCTTTCCATCTTGCTCACTGCGGGAAAGTGTGTCAAACTGTGGGCCCAAACAGAGAAGATCCCTCAAAGGGAGCACTGATGAATAAGGATTCAAAGGGCTCAGCAAACTCACATAGTCTCATCCAGGTATGTCTCCTAATGCCTATGACATAATTAGCAGCTCATGAGGAACCTTCAGCTGCATGACAAATTAACCTCATGGACCAAGTCGATATAGATTGTAGGGTGGCCAGTTGGGAGGAATTAGTTTTCTCTTCCTCTGCTGACACTGACCCCGGGTAGACTTGGACAGTTCCTTTACAAAGTACCTCTGTAACCTAGTAAAGTGTGCCAGGCAGTTAAGCAACCACGAGGCAAAGGTCACTGAACGGTAAATGTACTTTCCATATCTATCCAATGCCCTAGACTCTCTATTATGAGGATGGACAGTGGACCTCTGTTCAGCTTTTTCATTTTTTTGGTGGCTGCAGTAACAACCATACCATCTATATGGATTCCCTTACTCCAAAACTGCATGTCTTTAGGGGCTCCAAGGATCTTGTCTAGTCGACAGAGGATAGGCTCTACATTGTCTGGCTCCTTCCAAGCCCGGTGGGGGACAAGGTCTATAAGATCATCTGCTGGGGTAGGTAATCCAATACATAGATGGGCCAGCCCCGAAGGCTTCTAGGAACACTGACTCCTCTTGGGAAGGGCTTTGGGAAGACCAAACACCTTTTTGCATAGGATTTCAAAAATGTCTCTGAAGGATACATCCTCTGGTGGGGACCTTGGGGACCCTTCCTCCTAATCAAAATTGGAGTCTTCAATCAAAGATTCCTGAGGGGAATCAAAGTGGCTCCCTTGCACAAACTCTTCTGAGGAACCTCTTCAGTGGGATGTTCTGAAGAAGTATGGGAAGAAATGGAGGTTCCTGAATAGGAACTGCCTGGAAGCTCTTACATGGTGGCTGTCCCAGAGGAGTAGGGTGACAAGGCTTAGAGCTCAAATCCGATGAAGGAATGGGGGATAAGATCCAAGGAGGTGACAGCTGAAGAAGCCCTTGGATGGGAGAAAGCCCTCTCCACTACCTCAAAGGCAGAGTGACCAAGAGAAGTAGAAACCGACCTCACCGGAGCTGAAGCTTTCAGCTCGGCTGATTCTCCACCCCTCTCAGATCTCCTCTTTGAGACTCGTTCTGCTCACTGGGGATAGGCACTGAACGAGTGAGGGAAACAAAGTCGAAGAAGGTGGTATATTTAGATCTGATACTTCAACTCTTGGCACTCTTGGATCCAATGGCTTCGAAACTGCAGGTCGGATTGGAGAAGGAGTCACAAAATCAAGTGCGAAAGTGGTTGAAGGCTCATGGATCTAATGGGAGATTAAGCTAGTAAAGCCCCCACCTGGATCTGTGCTCTAAGGAATTGCTTCATCAACCTGTTAACATCTGTCTCAGACTGACTTCAGGGGGACCTGATCAAGGAAGAGGAGGCAGGAGGACAAGACGACTTCCTAGGAGTCTCCTGTAAAAAGGGAGATCTGAACCTATGAAACACCAGCTCTGGAGAAAAATGAGGACTCTGGATCTGAGGAGATTTAGAGGTTATGACAGCTGGACCTGAGGGTGTGGGACACCTTTTTAACTTTAGGAGGTGGTTCTGAGATTGGAGTGGAAATTGGAGACTGCACAAAACAGTGCTTCCTATGCTCCCTGGGCTCCGAAGATTTCTGTTTTTTTTTTGGGGGGGGGGGTGAGCCCCTGAAGTAGAAGCTGTGGAAGAAGCAGCAGGCAGAAGGTCCTTCAGGACTGACTTATTATGTGTGTCACTGACAGCCCTCGAGTTAAATCCAGCACAGACTTCATAAGGCACTTATAAATGGGAAGGGCATGAACAATAAACTCACTCCCTGTGGGCATCAGAATTAGGCACTTTATGCCCACTGGAAGTGCACTTTTTAAACCCAGTAAGCATTTCAACCATACCAATAATAAACAATTTCAGAAGTAAGGAACAAGACTGTAATACCGAACATAAATGTATATTTTTTACCATATAGAAAGAAAGCTTACCAACAATGGCAGCAAAAATAATGTAAAGAAAGGAAAGGCCAATACCAACTTTGGTAAAAACAGAAATAACCTTAAAAAGGTAGAAAAAAAGGATATGAAAAACTACTGGAAGGAGTAAAGAGAGGAAGGGTTATCTAAAGAAAGGATTTACTAAAGAGAAAAAAAGATAAACTGCTTTTTTTTTTTGCCCACAAAACTAAAACTTATTGAAGGCATCCCAGAGCTCGAGCGAATGCAATCCTGACCTAATTGTTACAGTGGCAAATGAGATGTGGGGTAATGCAGTGGTAAGGGGCATTATGAGTAAAGGGAGGAGCTCCAGAGTCAGATCCAAAAATCTAAAGAGTACAGCCAATTCGGATCCAAGACCCATTTGTTGAGGTATAATGAAAACAGACAACAGAGATGCATAGATATAGTGAGTACATAACTTTAATATTTCTTTATTTTTCAGACAATGCACAAAAAATGTAAGATGATGGTTTTGAACGGAATGTTAAAAAGATGGAATAATTTAGAAGGAAAGGGACAAATTTTTAGTCATACGATTGAGAGTCAAAGGACTAGCTGTGTATTTGATGCACTTCATTAATATAATTTCTACTTTTATTTATTATATGTAGCAGTCATTTAAGCATGTTAAACCTGGGGAAGATTCTAATAACGTGGGTGCTATATAACCTATTTTTATATGAATGGAGGCAAGTGATTTATGAAACAAAGTGTCATTTGCAGGATCACCTCTGATTGATTACTGATGTTTTTGGAGAGGGACTGTATTTGGTAAATACTATTTGCTAAAGTGCTTTATGGCCATTATGTGTGTGATTTCCATCACAGTCAGAGGTAGCATACTCATAAGGTACATTATACTGGGAACGTATGAATTTTCTGTCAAATTATCTCATTAGAATTTCCTGAATTTTCTTTATTGTGAAATGTTTTGTGGAATTTACATATGACCTCTTACAGCCAGGTAACAAGTTTAGTGTAGACTGTTCTGTTGTCACATACTTGTGCTGTGATTAATTGTAACTTAGGGACTATTTGCCCTCTGTACAAAAGGCTGGCGGCAGGTTAAGTAAAGCATAAAAATATTGCATGATAATTATAAGAATCAATCACAGGAGCTTAGAAAGGATTGAGAAGAGAGACTGGATTAGCAATTCACAAAGAGATAGTGGGGGGATATATGTATATCTCCCAAATATGCAACAAACTCTAGAAGATTTAGGATCTTTGCCTGAAACTGTTTACACAGGTATTTTTATACCCCAAGTAGAGTACAAATAATTTTTCCTCAGGTGGATAGCAAATGTTGGAAGTGTGACAAGCAAGAAAGGGGTAGCTGGGAAAATATTTTTTGGGAGTGTAATGAACTGGCAGACTTTAGGGATTTCCTGCAGGCCGCTCTGTCTGACATACTTGGTGAGCAGATTGGACTGACTGGGGAGATGTTTTTTTTCAGTTATGATACAGAATCAGAATTGCCTAGACACAGGTAAGCCTTGCTGAGTCTAATTATGGTGGTTGCCAAAAAAGCAATTACTAGAAAATGGAAATCAAAATCTAGACCAACTTTACTAGAAGTAGTGAATATAGTAACAGAAATAAAACATCAGGAACCTTTAGAAAAGGGAAAGAGCAAACTACGTAGGAAAAAAGGGAATTGCGGGAAAAATACATGCAGAGCAGGAAGGAGGTTAAAGAGGCAGGACTGGAATGAGCCATATAATACTTAACTGACAATGACTGGAAGGTTTTATAAATGATGTATAATGTTTGCAACTACAGTTGTTTCAAGGGTGTCTGTGATGTAAACTATTTGCAACTAAAGTGGTATCATTTTGCATGTTTTTCATTTATATAAATGTAAGACTGCCTTTGTCATATGTGAACATTTAATAAAGATGTTGGGGGGGAAGGCTGTTGGCAGATGATGTATGAAAGCAAACAGCAGCTTCAAGATCACTTTTTCTGATTGACTGACATGGTCTGTTGGGGGCAGACTTTGTGAAATAAATCTATGACAATATGTGATTCCTTCTCACTGAAAAATAGTATAGACCCCAGTGCCTTTGTCCAGAGGTCAAATAGCTCTTGGGTGGAAAGTAAAAAACAAAGCAATGAAAACAGGTCTGTGTCACAACTGAAGAGAAACAAATTTCATTTTGAAACAATCCTTCCTCCAACCACAGCAATTCTACCACAAATCCCAAAAAAGCAGGCTAAGTGCAGGTATACCTGTCTGACACTAGCATTGCTGCTACTGGTGCTGTACATAACTGGTGGAGAGGGAGGATAGTCTGACAATTTCTTCTATGCATTTGTGACACTTCAGGTATTCAGATCAATTTCCATTTGTACTGATCAGAAGTTGGACATTCCAAAGGGTTAGTGTGTGCTTTGTATCTAAGCACCTTTTCCAAAGGGACAGTGTGTGCTTTGTACCTAAGCACCTTATTAAAAGTCTTTGATTTTCATTGTGAATTCTTTGTTGAACTGACATATGGCCTCATACAGCTGGTAAATCCAGCTGGTCAGAGAGCTATTGTTGTCACATGCTGGCACTGTGGTTGGTTTCCATCGGGATGCTACTTGAATTTTGGTCAAAAGAGTTGATATGTGAAATCACATGCCTGTTATGGGTCTGGTTTTGACTGACGTCTGGTACGATTTGTTTGGGGGGGGGGGGGGTACAGTATTCATCAAAGAACAATAGGTCCCTTATATTTATGTAATTCCTTCACAGTCAAGGTTAGTATAGCTTCTCAGAAGGGGTTCACTGAGTAGTTTGTGCATCTTGTATCAGTGTACTTCACTGGAATTCCCTGAATTTATTGTGAACTGTCTTCTGTAAACTAATATGTGGCCTTTACTTAAACCTAGTAATTTCAGGGGACTTTTGCTGTCACTGTGTGGCACCATGCCTGGTTTCCTCCTGGGTACTATTTAATCTAAGCTGAGAACAGTTGCTACAGAAAAGCAAACTGCAGTTTGAGGAGAATTTATTGATTGACATTTGATTACCGGGAAAGTCTGACTGGGTAGAAGCCCATTTTAGGCAGAGGCCCAGGAAGAAAAGCTCCAAATTATTACAAAACATTTTAAGAACAATAATTTTACAATCTCCAAAAATAAAACAAAAACATCTGCAGTTTAAATAATTATAACAAATTGGTGATAATATAAAAACTAGAAGTTATGTACTCACCATAACGTTCCATGTTTGTAGTCCATCTTGCCTGGTTGTGTTTGGAGCAGATCCTCGGCTCCGACTCGGCCGAATACTAAAGCTCGAGAGCTTCCAGTGGCTTGAGGCTAATCCCTATCAAATTATGCCCCAGGCTACATCCCCAGATCTTGTTTGCAAGCAAGAAGCACCTTCTCTTCTATTTGTATATAAACATATATACATAAATATATATATACATATTTACAAATCACTATAATTCAGTCAAGGAAGACGCTGTAAGTCATCATATCTTGGCAGGCAGACAATTTTGTCCACCAGTTCCTCCAGGAACGGGAGGGGGAAGGAGGGTGGGATGCAAGAATAATAGGCGAGATGTGGAGTACAAACATGGAACGTTATGGAAAGTACATAACTTCTAGATGAAATGTAGTACTATTTCGCCGTAATTCTTGCTGGTTGGGATAGTGTCCCTAGCACCTAAACCCTAGGGTGGCTCAGGAAAAATTACTTTTCAGTACCATGGATCCAAAGGAAGCCCTGTTCCGGGAGGCCAAGTCCACTTTGTAATGAGTGATAAAGGTGTGAGGTTTTGCCCATGTAGCAGCTGCACAAATCAAATCTAAAGGGAACCTTGCTTGAAAAGCAGAAGAAGTTGAGACTGACCTAGTGGAGTGACCTTTTATCCTCCCTGGTAATTATATGTCATTCTTTTGGTATGAAAGGATGATACAATCCGTAAGCCATTTAGACAAGGTCACCTTTGAGACTGGTAATTCTGTCTTCTTATCAGAAAAGGAGACAAAAAGTTGATCTGACTTTCTAATGTCTTTCGTTCTATGCAAGTAGAAACACAACTGTCTGTGCACATCATGCTGGTGTAGTTTAGATTCTGCCTTACTGGTGTAATTGGGAAAAAAGACTGGCAATTCCATGGATTGGTTTATGTTGTTTTCCGAAAAAACCTTTGGGAGGAAGGAGGGATTAGTTCTCAGGGATACCCTGTCCTTATGAAATACAATATAAGGCGGACGTAATGAAAGAGCCTGCAGCTCTGAAACTCTTCTGGTTGATGTAATGGCAAAAAGGAAGAAGGTTTTCCATGATAAATATTTCAGATCACAAGTAGAAGCAGGTTCACAGGGAGATGTAGTCAGAGAATTTAAAACCAAATTTAGATCCCATGGTGTCATTGGTTCCTTAATCAGGGGCCTAAGTAGAAAAGTAGCTTTGAGAAAGGCCTTACATAATCTTTGAGACATGATGGGAACATCCATTTCACCTGTATGAAAATTGGAGACAGCAGCTAATTGTACCCTAACAGCAGCTGCCGCAGCACCTTCTTCAAACAGATTTGAGAAAAACTCTAAAACTACTGGGATAGGGGTGGTAAGAGGTTCAATATTTCGTTTAGTTGCCCAACATGAAAATCTCTTCCATTTGTTAGAGTATAATTTCCTAGTGGAAGGTTTATGGGAAGAAGCTAGGATATGACTTACTGCTGGCGTGAAAGAAAAACACCTGGCTAGTCGTGGAATTGGAGCAGCCAAGCTGCCAACTTGAGGGTGTGGATGGATGGATGGATGGAACTCTCCCAAAGAGTGGGTCAGAAGGTCCGGAAATGGATCCAGAATCCTCCAAAAGGTGGGTTTGTAGAAAAAGAAACCAAACCTAACGAGGTCAGTACAGAGCAATGAGGATTCATTTTACTTCTCGACCATTTGGCTTTCTGTAACACCTCTGGAATAAGTGGAAAGGCGTAGAGTAATCCCGAGGGCCAATCGTGAACCAGTGCATTCCTGGGTGACTTCCCCTTTGGGGAAATTAGGGCAAAGTAATTGCTGCATTTGGTATTCTTGGGAGTGGCGAAAAGGTCGTAGCAAGGCAGGCCCCATCTGTGGAAAATCATCTCCGCAATCTCTCTGCTCAGGGACCACTCGTGAGATAACAGGAGAGTCCTGCTGAGTATGTCCGCTATCACAGTGGATTCCCCCGGGATGTAAGTTGCAATTAGAAAGTGGTGAGAAGCAATCGCTCCTTGCCAAACTCATAATGCCTGGTGAAAAAAACACCCTTGCAGGTCTAGCGCCTTTAAACTCCTGGATTCAAATAGATGTATGCAAAGATTCTGTATAATCCACAGGTTATGTTGTAAATCAAGAACGCCAATAAACAAACAAAAAAAAAAAACAAATTTAAATTTTATTAAGCTTAAAAACAAGCTTTTCGTCGGCGCTCTGCACCAACTTCCTCAGAAAACAAACTGCACCACACATTTGTCTCACTATAAATACATCACTACTCCACTCAGATGCGCCCCCTAGTGGCTCCCCTTTAAAAAACACATAATTACACTTTGAAATTTTTAACTAAAAAGCGGCCAAAATATTCAACAATTTGGTATCTACTACTCATACCTGCCTTCAATGCTAGTAAACCTATAATGCTCCAAATATAAAATTTTAAAGCCACCATGGTTACATATAAATACAAATGATCAAAAGTATCAATAACCACAAAAAAATTATAATATATATAAATAAGTATAAAAGTGGGAAGAAAATTCCCACAAGTGTTAATATAAACATTGATATAAACAGTAAGTGGTAAACACAAGAATAAAAAATGATAAGATGCAAAAATATATTCCTGGGTGGCATTTAGCCACTCCAGGGGGCTTCACCTCACTAGGCTTCTCAATTTGAGGAAACAACTAATGGAAAGCATACTATTGAGTCCAGGTAAATGGTAAGCTTCCAACTTAAGTTGCCACATCAACTCCTTGCATTCTAGTCTTAAAGAATCGGGTCCCCCCATATACTCTTGGTTTAGCTGATCGATCACTGAAAACGACAATTCGTTACCTGGATTATCTAATATGTGTTTGGCCAAAGCGTTGTCGACCTTCCCCTTCCTGATGGCAAATAAGTGCTCGTATACCCGTTCCTGTAGTTTCCTATCAGTCTTGCCAATATAGAAGCCTGGACAAACTGAACACTGGGCTAAATATACCACCCGATTGCTGGCACAATTGAATCTTCCTTGTATGATACACTTCTTGTCCCTTATGGAAAAAGCTGAACTTGCTTTAATATATCTGCAGTACCTGCACATATAACATTTAAACATCCCAGATTTGGGGGAGGCACTAGCAACTTTGGACTCCAGAATGTTTTTGATGTTGAGGCCCCTCCTGAAAGTGACCTTAGGGGGCGATAACAGTCCAAATGTTCCTGTTAACTCGGTGGTTAATAAGCACCATTTTTCTTTATAATGGACACAATGTCCATTGCATCCAAGTTGAATGAAATTACAAAAGTACAATAGAAAGTATCAGACTCACTGGCAAGGCGAGGTAAACCTGAAGGCCCATACTCCATATTCCCCAAAATGGGGCGGAAGTGGACATTGGCCCTCTTCCCCTGCACTTCCACACTCAATTCTGCAACAAGATCAGCGGGGTACCTTCTGCTGACGAACATGCCAAAGATGAAGTTACATTCCTCGTGAAAGTTCTTATCTTCTGATGTCATGCGGGCTGCTCGAACAAACAGACCTTTCACGATAGCCCTCTTTTGATGTAATGGGTGTTCACTGTCAAAATGTAGATAAGAATTCGAGAAGGTTGGCTTCTGATGTATGCTGGCCATGAAGCGATTTGAGCTCCTATCTTTCTCTAGTTCCACGTCTAAGTAGGTAATCTTGTCAATGGCAAACTCAGATGTGAATTTCAAAAATTCTGTAGAGCCGTTAAAAAAACGACACCAAGTTGTTGACATCTAGAGTACCATTGAGGATGACAAAAATGTCATCCAAGAACCTAGTGTATAACACTACTTTCTCTTGGAACAAAGGGTTAGATAAAACAAGCACCCTCTCCCAGTGGGCCATAACTAAATTGGCCACACTGGCTCCACAGGGCGATCCCATAGGGACCCCAATCAATTGGTGGAACCACCGGTTATTAAATGTAAAAAAGTTGCTGGTAAGAATAACCTCCAATAGCTCGCTGACCATCGTAACTTCTTCTGCAGGAGCATGGTGAAAAAACATTTCCAATTGGATCCACTCAACCGCCTCCAAATGGGGGGTAGATGAATACAGGTCGACAACGTCAATGGTCAAAATAATACAATCAGCGTTGAATGGAACAGAACCCACTTTTTCCAAAAATGCCAAAGAAACTCTCGAAATATATTGAACTCTGTCCACATACTTCTTGAGAATCTCATCCACCACCTTAGCCACTGCATACGTAATGCTTCCTCTGGCACTAACCAGTTGCCGCATAGGTGGATCATAGATGTTTTTGTGCATCTTGGGATTCCCAAGCAAAACTGGAATTTTAGGTGATGCCACAGAAATAAATTGTATACATCCACAACTATAACGCCATTAATAAACATCTCCTCAAAAAATGACCGGATGTGGGACAAGCTGAGATTCAATTCATTCTTAGAAACCTCCTGGTAAGTATCAGAAGATAGAACAGCCAACATCCTGTCATTGTAGTCGTTCATGTCCATAGCCACCAATCCCCCTCCCTTATCGGGTTGCAAAAGTCTAACTGATGCAAACCTAAGTCCCTCAAACAAGGCCCTCTTCTCCTTAGTGGTATTAAAATGAGCTTGGCGCCTTGAATTGAGGAGGTGGCGGATGTCAAGATCACACAACTGTTCGAAAACTCCGACAGCTGGGAGTAATGACGGATTAAAAGTACTTGGTATGTGGTAAGGGTTCTTGCATTTTTGGGAATCACCCAACAACAGTGACAGGTTCAGCTTTCTCATGAAAAGTTTCAGGTCCAATATAGTCCTCCCAACACCAGCTCTGCAGGAGGGTACGAAAGTTAGACCTTTAGCCAAAACATCCACCAAAGGTTGGGAAAAGACAAACTGTGAAAAATTATAAATCTTAAAGTCTTTCCCCATGTTGTAAAGAATTTCCAAAGGTTGCGTTGGTGGTACTAAAGGAGTAGCTAGACCATGATCTCTCAGTTCTTCCTGGTTTTGTATTTGTTCCTCGTCATCCGACCCAACTGTGGCTGGGGGGAGGAGGCTTGGACTTGAAAATTTTCATCATATTTGTCAAGAGTCGGCTCTTCCTGGCTCGCGCCCGGCCAGATACTCATAACACCTTCCGTTGAAATTCTCTGGTTTGTTCGCCTCAATAGGGATCCATTCTCCGATTCACAGGGGTGCATGGATTGACCATTAGTCACTGAGCCGGGTAGCGACCCCATGGTGGTTCTGCTATTCCCTAAAAAATTCCATTGAGGTTTAGGGGGCTTGGGGTAAGCTACCCCCTCCTTGTAGGCTTTTATGTCCCTCTGGAGTTTCTTTACTTTAGTTATAGTGGTCTTAGAAATGTGTTGGTCGATACTGGTAAAAACTCTTTCATATTCATAACGATATCTGGAAAAATGAGTGTCTGATTTAATTTCCTCATCTAAGTTGGAAAGTTTCGTGGTTAATTGATTAATAGCTTCCTGATAGTGGGCACAAATTAAGTTGATCAATTCCTTCCCATGTCTATCAAAAAGTGCCAAGAGGTCAAGATGGAATTTCGACCCATCCTCCAAACCTGTAGGGTATTGCCACAAGCGAAGCCCCTTCGGAACAATCTTCGCACGTCGGCATTCCCCAAAGTAGGATACCTCAAGTTGTAACTTCCTTAACCTCAATAATTTTTGGTCGAAATTATTGAGCTTAGTAGATAAATCAGACAATCCTTCAGTTTGAATATCAATATTACCGATGTCTTCCCCATTATGAAAACTAAAGGGGCGATTCAACCAATTGTTCAAGTCTAATTCAACATAGCCCCTCCTCGGTGCCTCCGTTTCACTGAGAATAGCTGGAGAGGCTCCAATTTTCTCACCTGAACTTGTATGGCCACCCAAAATGCCTTTAGGCTTACTGCTGCTATCGGTATTATGTAAAGCCTGGTTACCGATGGTGACAACTCTCGAATCAGCTCCAGTTCCACTAGCCGATGATAAAGCTGGAGATTCTTTCGGTAATCCACTGGAGGGGCGCACCGTTGGACTCAAAGAACGGCTTTGTGAAAGCCCATCGATTCGCTGTGAAAGATGATCAACTTTCTCAGTTAGGAGGTTAATAAGTATAGTTAAGTCACCTGGGTCTTGGGTACCACTGGCTTCCTGCATGGTGGAAGACATAAACCTTCTAAAAATTCAAAAAACAAAAAACAAACTGGCGAAAAAAACACCACTGCAGGTCCAGCGCCTTTAAACTCCTGGATTCAAATAGATGTATGTCTTGGAAAAAGTGGGTTCTGTTCCATTCAACGCTTATTGTATTCTTTTGACCATTGACGTTGTCAACCTGTATTCATCTATCCCCCATTTGGAGGCGGTTGAGTGGATCCAATTGGAAATAGTTTTTCACCATGCTCCTGCAGAAGAAGTTACGATGGTCAGCGAGCTATTGGAGGTTATTCTTACCAGCAACTTTTTTACATTTAATAATCGGTGGTTCCACCAATTGATTGGGGTCCCTATGGGATCGCCCTGAGGAGCCAGTGTGGCCAATTTAGTTATGGCCCACTGGGAGAGGGTGTTTGTTTTATCTAACCCTTTGTTCCAAGCGAAACTTTTAGTTATGTACTCACCATAACTTCAGATGTTTGGGATCCATCTCGCCTACATTCTGACTGATGGGTTCGGAGCCGATCCCTCGGTTCCGACTCGGCACGCTTATGCCAAAGAGCGAAGTCTCTTATTGGCTGAGCTTACTATATCCCAGGATGCACCACTACCAGTCCCCCAGATCTAGTTTGTCCGCATACATGCACACACGCATGCACTGCTTATATAACATCGACAGATGATACAAGATAAAAACAGTAGAACTCAAACCGTTCAATCTCTTCTGATCTCCAAGGCAGGGGAAGGAGGGTGGGTATTAGGAATGTAGATGGATCCCAAACATCTGAAGTTATGGTGAGTACATAACTAAAAGATGTTATGTGATCCTATCTCGCCTACATTCTGACTGATGGGACAGCGTCCTAGCACCTAAATCCTGGGTGGCTCACTGGAAAACACTCCTGAGTACCGTGGAACCAAATGATGCTCGCCCTTTAGATGCCACATCCAATTTATAGTGGGAAATGAAAGTGCGGGTTGGACCAAGTAGCCTCAGCACAAATCTCAGAAATAGCGAGCTTGGAATGAAATGCAATAGAGGTAGCCATAGCTCTAGTAGAGTGAGCTTTGACAGATGTTGTAAGTTGCTTATTTGAAGAGGAATAAGCCTGAGTTATGCAATCTCTAATCCATTTGGCAATAGTAGCTTTAGTGATGGTTTTACCCAGTTTATTATCTGAAAAGGACACAAACAATTGTTCTGTTTTTCAATTTGTTGAGTCCTGTCTAGATAGAAGCGCAATTGCCTGTGAACATCCAATGTATGCAAGGTGTATTCCGCTTTGTTTGAAAATTTTGGAAAGAAAACTGGTAGCTCTAGAGATTGTTGGAGACAGAGATTAGAACAAACTTTTGGAACAAAAGATGGATTAGGCCTAAGTGATACTCTATCCTTGTGAAAAATCAAGTACGGTGGTTTGATAGATAGGGCTTGAAGTTCTGAAACTCTTCTTGCAGAGGTAATTGCAATTAAGAAGGCAGTTTTCCAAGACAGATATTTCAACTCACATGTAGCAGCCGGTTCAAAAGGGGAAGATGTTAAGGCACGAAGTACCAAATCAAGATCCCACGGAGGCGCAGGATGAAAAACTGGGGGTCTTAAAAGCACAGCACCTTTCATGAAAGTTTTACATAATCTGCTGCTCATCAACGGTGGGTCTATGGATTCGTGAAATTTGGAGATAGCTGCTAGTTGGACTTTAATAGTAGAGACTGAAGATCCTTGATTAAACAAGGATGTTAAACATTTCAAGACCTCTGGTATCGGGCAGTAATAGGGTCTAAGCCTCTGAGTTGAGCCCAGATAGCAAACCTCTTCCACTTACTGTGATACAATTTCTTAGTGGTGGGTTTGTGGGCTGAAGATAAAATGTGAATAACTTCCGGGTCCAAGGTGCGATTTCTGACTAAAGTCGGAAGTGGAGGAGCCAAGCTGTTAATTTCAAAGTGTGAAGGGACTGGTGCTGTTGTCCCGACTGATGAACCAGAAGGTCTGGAGTTAGATCCAAAAACCAAGGACCGTCCAGAGTATATTTCTGTAGGTAGGGGAACCATACCTGACGAGGCCAGTACGGAGCAATTAGAATCATTGTGGACCCTAATTGGGAAGCTTTCTGGATGACTTTGGGGAGGAGTGGAACTGGAGGGAAAGCATAAAGCAGTCCTGTTGGCCAAGGTTGGACTAGAGCATCCGTAGCTGCCTCCCTGACGGGGTCAAGGAAAAGAACCTTTGCACTTCGTGTTTTGTGGTGTTGCAAACAGGTCGCAGCACGGAATCCCCATCTTTGAAAATCTGAGCTGCTACTGTTTCGTTCAGGGACCACTCGTGAGGAGAGAGAATAGTCCTGCTCAGTCTGTCTGCCAATACATTGGATTTTCCTGGAATGTGGGTCGCTACCAGGAAGCGGTTGGTAGCCACTGCCCATTCCCACACCCTCATGGCCTCTCTGCAGAGGGGTAAGATCTGGTCCTTCCTTGTTTGTTTAGATACCAGACCACCGACATGTTGTCTGTGTGGATAGCGATAATGCCTTGAGGGAGAAACTTGTGGAGGGCTTGTAGGGACAGAAGTACAGCCCTCATTTCCAACACATTGATATGGAGAAATGTTTCGTTTTGGAAGCCAAGAACCCTGAACTGACCTGCCCAGACAATGCCCCCCACCCGTCTGGGAGGCATCCGCTGTCAAGGTGGCCACCGGAGGGTATAACAAAAGGTCTTCCCTGATTCAGATTGGATGGCAGAAGCCACCAGCGGAGGTCCGTTTGCACGTTTCTGTAATCAGTATGTGATGATTGAGGGGAGATCCTGAAAAGACCATTGTGTCGATAACAGCCACTGAAGAATCCTCATGTGCAATCTTGCCAGAGGAACTAGGAGAACCGTGGCAGACATTGAACCTAAAAGTTGCAGGACCATCCTGGCTGGGGCTTTGGATCTTAGAAGCAGGGCTCGGGCTTGACCTTGTAATGTTTGTATCCTTTCGTAGGAAGGAAGATTCGCATTAATTTTGAGTCTATCTCTGCTCCTATGAATCTTATGCTGAGAAGGCAGCAAGACAGACTTTGACCAGTTGAATGTAATTCCCAGGAAGCACCCAGGAGATGGTGGCTTGTAGGTTCTCTAGTAGTAGATGCCTGGTGGTGGCAGTCAGGAGCCAGTCGTCCAGATAGGGAAACACTTGGAATCCGAGACTCCTCAGGTGAGCAGTCACTACTGCCAAACACTTGGTGAACACCCTGGGGCTGTGGTGAGACCAAAGGGCAGTGCACAAAATTGGAAATGACTGTCTCCCAGGCTGAAGCGCAGATACCTCCTGGACGCCTGATGTATCGGCATGTGATAATAGGCGTCCTTGAGATCTATGGAGCACATCCAAACATCTTTCTCCAACAATGGGAGAATGGATTGTAAAGTGACCATTCGAATTTGGACTTCATGACGGACTGGTTTAGTTTGCTGAGATCCAAAATGGGTCTCAGGTCCCCTGTCTTTTTTGGCACTAAAAAGAACCTTGAGTAATTTCCGGATCCGATCTGGTCTGTGGGGACCGGTTGGATGACTCCTTTTTCTAGCAGCTTTGAAGCTTCTACGGCTGCAATTTCCCTTTGACTGGGTGGTGGGGTTTTGGACGGTGGGGGTGAGTGTGTGAAGGGAATGGTGTAACCTCCGGCAATAATCCGAAGCACCCATCTGTCCTGAGTAATAGACTCCCAGGCTTTTAGGTGCTTGGCAACGGCACCCGACTGGCTCGAGCAGCACAGCCGGGCAATCCCTCATGGAGTGTGGGAGGCTGAAGAGCCACGAAAGGACTCGCGGTCTCCAGTGTTGCGGGGGCCTCTGCCGCCTCTGGGACGGCGTCTCCCAGAAAAATTTCCCCGTCCTCTGCCTCTGGAAGGGGAATCTTCCTGCTGTTGAGGAAAGAATTTCTGTGATTTACGGAACCACATCTTCCCTCCTCTTTTAGCCTTGGGATAAGGCCGAAAGGGAGTGGAATAACGTGCTCCTACGGCAGATAAAGTCTTTCCCTCTTGCTCACAGTGGGTAAGAGTGTCTTTTACCTTGGGTCCAAACAAAGAGGACCCATCAAAGGGAGCGTCGGCAAAGGAAGACTTGAAGGCCTCCGCGAAATGACACAAATGGAGCCAAGCTTGTCTCCGTAGAGCCACGCCTGTGCCTGCCGCTCTGCCCGCCCCTTCGGCCGCATATGAAATGAGCCTCATGGACGAGTTAGAAATCGAGGTGAGAATAGCCAACTGAGAGCTAACCGACTGGGCTAGCTGCTCAGGTAGGTTACCTGAGAGGGAGTCTGAGAGCTCCTTGACCAGATCCCTCTGTAGTCTGGTGAAATGTGCCAAATAATTCAGGGACCTCAGAGTAAAGGCCGCTGAAGTCAGGGTGCGCTTCCTGTACCGGTCCATGCTCCTAGACTCCTTATTAGGAGGATGGACGGACGTTGAAGCCTCTGCCACGTCCTGCTGGGTAGCAGATGCCACCACCATGGCATCTACAGCCACGCCTTTCGTTAAGAACTCCTTCTCGGGTGGGGCAGACAAAAATTTGTTAGGGCGAGAAGGCACTGGTTCCACAGTATCTGGATGTTCCCACGCCCTCTGACAAACCAAATCCAGGAGCTCGTCGAAGGGCGGAGACACCCAGGAGGCGGAGGGCTGAGCCCCGAAGGCCTTGAGAAACACCGACTCATCAGCGGAGGGGGGTTTGGAATTCCAGCCGCCTCGTTGCTTAAGGATCTCTGGAATGCCTGCAAATGAGACATCATCCGAGGACGACTTTGGGGACCCCTCCGCATCATCAAGATCAGTGTCCGATGTAAGAGACCCGTCGGGGGAGTCCATGTGCTTCCTCTTGCACGATCTCTTCCTTGGGGGCTCCTCCGAAGACAACTCCGAAGAACCCTCAGGAGGAGGGGAACCCCCAGTGGGGGTAACCTCAGGCCCCGGGGCTCCGCTGCCTAGAGACAGGGGAACTGCCAAAGACCCAGTCTCCATGCCCAGGGAAGGTGCCGGTAAAGCCGTAGAGATGGCCGAAGAAGACTTGGCCAAGGCACTCCTCATAGCTCTGAAGGCCGGACCCCAGAATCCTGGGAGGGTCCGGTCTCCGAGCCATGATAGCAGACGGAAGTCCCGCGGCCGAAGCACCGAGAGGGAGGCTTGGAACCGACAGCACTGGCCCCAAACGTCACCCCGGTCCGGCCGAAGAAGTCCGTGCAAACTCGACCCAAGGCGGGTTGGAGTAAGGGTCGGAGCCGACCCTAGGATCTCCACTGGCTCCATCAGCACCTGCTCCACGGAGCCAAGCGGTCGGAGGAGGAATGGCAATGGAATGGGCTATCGGCTCCGAAGCCAAGTGGGTTAGAGCCGAAACAAATTTCTGAAAGACTGGGGACTGGAACAGTCTTTGGAGCACCCTGTCTATGTCCGAATCTGACATCCTTGATGACCTGGAAGAGACCGAATGGGTCCGAGTAGGCCTCTCCAACGGCTCCAAGGGACTAGGGGACCGGCTCCGAATCGACTCGACAATTATCGGCGCCGAAGAAGTGTCCAAACCAATTTCCATCGGTGCCGAAGAGGGCTTCGGCGCCGAGGAGGAAGTGTCTGAGCGGACAACCTTCATCGGCACCGAGATCAGTGGAGCCGATGAAGGTGACCCGCCTCTCGATGCCCCAGCCGTCGGCTCCGAACCCAGAGGAGTCGAGGCTGGAGGCATCGAGGCAGACCATTCCACTCTTGGCTCCGAAGTCCGTGGAGCCGAAGGAGAAGCCTGCCTATGTCTTTTGGCGGTCGGTTCCGACGGACTGGTCGGAGCCGACGCCCTTTTCTTTTTAGCAGGAGAAGGAGAGGAAGCTAATGCCTCTTCAAATGATGGTTTAATAAGGCCTTTTAGAATAAGTTTATTTTTCCTCTCTTGGAGGACCCTCGAGGAAAAAGAGTGACAGACGCTACAGGACTCCTGCAAATGTTTGGCGCCCAAACAGTACACACAGAGAGAGTGATCATCTGTGATCGACATTTTGAAACTGCACTTAGTGCACTTATAAACCCTGAAGGCCTAGGAGCCTGTGACATAATGGCAACCAAATTAGTGTATAACCAGTAAAATACAAGACACACTAACTATCACAGAGAAATTATTTTCTTTGAATCAAGAACTGTCACAAATAGAAAGGTATGACCAAGGAATACAAGAACCTTTAAAAATAAAAGGAACTTGACAGACAACGGCTGACAAGGGAAGGCCCTTAAACCCTAATGGAACCTCCGGGCAGACAAAACGCATCACTACACAAAGTTTTTCCACAAAAAAAACTTCAATCATACACAAAAATACGATATAGCTGTTAAAACAGCTTTTTGTTGAATTTTAAAGGAATTCCTGACAGGAAAGTAAGAGAAAAACCCTACTTAGCTCAGCCAAGCTCGAGACCACGTCTTTGCTTGTTAGCGGCAAACGAGATCTGGGGGACTGGTAGTGGTGCATCCTGGGATATAGTAAGCTCAGCCAATAAGAGACTTCGCTCTTTGGCATAAGCGTGCCGAGTCGGAGCAGAGGGATCGGCTCCGAACCCATCAGTCAGAATGTAGGCGAGATAGGATCACATAACATCTAGTGTTATACACTAGGTTCTTGGATGACATTTTTGTCATCCTCAATGGTACTCTAGATGATGTCAACAACTTGGTGTCATTTTTTAACGACTCTACAGAATTTTTGAAATTCACATCTGAGTTTGCCATTGACAAGATTACCTACTTGGATGTGGAACTAGAGAAAGGTAGGAGCTTAAATCGCTTTGTGGCCAGCATACATCGGATGCCAACCTTCTCGAATTCTTATCTACATTTTCACAGTGAACACCCATTACATCAAAAGAGGGCTATCGTGAAAGGCCAATTTGTTCGAACATGACATCAGAAGATAAGAAATTTCACGAGGAGTGTAAGTTCATCTTTGGCATGTTCGTCAGCAGCGGGTACCCCGCTGAGCTTGTTGCAGAACTGAGTGTGGAAGTGCAGGGGAAGAGGGCTAATGGCCACTTCCACCCCATTTTGGGGAATATGGAGGATGGGCTTTCAGGTTTACCTCGCCTCGCCAGTGAGTCTGATGCTTTCAATTGTACTTTTGTAATTTCAATCAACTTGTATGCAATGGACATTGTGTCCATTATAAAGAAAAATTGGTGCTTATTAACCACCGAGTTAACAGGAACATTTGGACTATTATTCCTAAGGTCACTTTCAGGAGGGGCCTCAACATCAAAAACATTCTGGAGTCCAAAGTTGTTGGTGCCTCCCCCAGATCTGGGATGTTTAAATGTAATATGTGCAGGTACTGCAGATATATTAAAGCAAGTTCAGCTTTTTCCATAAGGGACAAGAAGTATCTCATACAAGGAAGATTCAATTGTGCAGCAATCGGGTGGTATATTTAGCCCAGTGCTCAGTTTGTCCATGCTTCTATATTGGCAAGACTGATAGAAAACTACAGGAACGGGTATACAAGCACTTATATGCATCAGGAAGGGGAAGGTCGACAACACTTTGGCCAAACACTTATTAGATAATCCCGGTCACGAATTCTCATTTTCAGTGATCGATCAGCTAAACCAAGGGTATATGGGGGGACCCGATTCTTTAAGACTAGAATGCAAGGAGTTGATGTGGCAACTTAAGTTGGAAGCTTACCATTTTCCTGGACTCAATAGTATGCTTTCCATTAGTTGCTTCCTCAAATTGAGAAGCCTAGTGAGGTGAAGCCCCCTGGAGTGGCTAAATACCACCCGGGAATATATTTTTGCATCTTATCATTTTTTATTCTTGTGTTTACCACTTACTGTTTATGCCAATGTTTATATTAACACTTGTGGGAATTTTCTTCCCACTTTTATACTTATTTATATATATTATAATTTTTTGTGGTTATTGATACTTTTGATAATTTGTATTTATATGTAACCATGGTGGCTTTAAAATTTAATATTTGGAGCATTATACGTTTACCAGCATTGAAGGCAGGTATGAGTAGTAGATACCAAATTGTTGAATATTTTGGCCGCTTTTTAGTTAAAAATTTCAAAGTGTAATTATGTGTTTTTTAAAGGGGAGCCACTAGGGGGTGCATCTTAGTGGAGTAGTGATGTATTTATAGTGAGACAAATGTCTGGTGCAGTTTGTTTTCTGAGGAAGTTGGTGCAGAGCGCAGACGAAAAGCTTGTTTTTAAGCTTAATAAAATTTCAATTTGGTTTTTACGTTTATTGGCATTCTTGTTTTACAACATAACCTGTGGATTATAAAGAATCTTTGCATACATCTATTTGAATCCAGGAGTTTAAAGGTGCTAGACCTGCAAGGGTGTTTTTTTCACCAGTTTGTTTTTTGTTCTTTGAATTTTTAGAAACTCTTAACGCATCTCGGCATAGAGGGTAAGATTTGGTTCCTCCTTGTTTGTTTATATACCACACTAGCAACATGTTGTCTGTCTGAATTGCAATTGTTCCTAGAGAGAGAGAGAGTCCTGAAGTGCCTGCAACGCATAAAGCACCGATCTCATCTCTAAGATGTTTATATGCAGATGGTTCTCATGGTCCTGCTATAAACCTTGAACTGCCCTTCTCAGATAATGGGAAGTGTCCGTCGTTAACACTGCCTTTGGTTGGGGAAACACAAAGGGACGACCTATGTACAGCTGGTCTGTCTGAAGCCACCAAGTTAAATCTCTTTTTGCAAGACTCCGTGATGTATATCGGATGTGAAAGAGGGAAATCTTGCATCGACCACTGTGCGAATAACAACCATTGTAGGAGTCTCGTGTGTAATCGGGTTAAGGGCACCAGCAGAATGGCAGCAGCCATGGTTCCCAGGGTCTGTAACACGTCTGGCCTGGACTTTCTTTGTTGAAATCAAAATTTTTACCTGTTGATGCAGGGAGTGGATTCGATCTGGAGTGAGTCTTGTTGTCATGTCTGTTGAGTTTAACTCTGCTCCTAAGAAGACAATATGTTGCAACGGTAACAAGGCACATTTTTCTAAATTTATAGTGATGCCCAGCTTGTTGCAAAGAAGAAGGGTTTCGTCCCTGGCCTGACATAGTAGATGCCTGATGGAGGTAGTGAGGAGCTAGTCGTCCAGATATGGAAACACTCGAAATCCCTGACATCTCAGGTGAGCAGTGACCACTGCCATACATTTGGTGAACACTCTGGAGGCTGTAGTGAGGCCAAAGGGCAGGGCTCGAAATTGGTAGTGACTGGCTCCCAGCCGGAAGCACAGATACCTTCTGGGCCGCCAGTCCATTTTTATATGTTTGTACGCGTCCTTGAGGTTAATAGAGCACATCCAGTTGTCTTTCCCTATGAAAGGGAATATTGACTGCAGGGTTACCATCCAGAACTTTGTTTTCTTTACAGATTTATTCAATCTGCTGAGATCTAGGATGGATCTCCAGTCCCCTGTCTTTTTTGGCACTAAAAAGAAACTTGAGTAAGTTCCGGATCCTATCTGGTCTGCGGGGACTTCTTGGATGACTCAACGATTGGATCTCTAGAGTTGCCAAGTCCTTTTGCAAGGGTGGAACGTCTGGTAAGGACTGAAGTTTTGGAGGGGTGGAAGAAAAGGGAATATGGTAACCTCTGGATATTATATCTTATACCCATTTGTCTTGAGAAATTTGTTGCCAGGTGTCTGGATACAATGACAAGTGACCCCCAACTGCCTCCAGAGAAGGACAAGGTGGGTCTCCTTTCAGGAGCACTGGTAGGGCCTATCAGAGAAGGTCTCCCTGTCGCCCTGATTTGGCAGACCCCCCCTCTGTCGCGAGGGCGGCGTCTTCCGTTATAACTTCCCCCTCTGCACCTGTGGGAAGAATAGTCACGTACATCCGAGAAACCTTTTTGGGATTTGTGGAACCAGGAACTACATTTTCGCACCCTTTTGACCTTTGGGAGAAGGTCTAGAAGGGGCATAAAAACGGACTCCCATGGCAGATAAGCTTTTCCCATCCTTCTCACACTTGGTCAGCGTCTCTTTCACCATGGGTCCAAACAAGGCTGAACCCTCAAAAGGGGCATTGGTAAATGAAGACTTGAAAGGGTCAGCAGAGTTACAAAGGCGCATCCAGAAATGTCTCCTGAGAGAGAGTCCGGATGCCGCCGCTCTATTCGCTCCGTCAGCTGCATGGGAGACTAGCCTCATGGAGGAGTTGGCGATGGAGGCAAGGGTGGCCAGCTATGAGGATACCTTGTCTGTGGACCTCACAGCTACTCCTCCCTGAAGGGTATCTCCTAGTTATTTGATGAGATCAATTTGAAGTCTAGTAAAATGGGATAAATAGTTCAGCGACCGCAAGGTGAAGGTCGCTGAAGAGAACATGCGCTTGCCATATCTATCCATAGTCCTAGACTCTATTAGGAGGATGGATAGATGAAGAGGTTTCTGACAGTTCCTTCTTTGTGGTCACCACCACCATGGCATTTACGGGGACTCCTTTTTTTAAAAATTCCTTTTCTTTAGGGGTCATAATAAATTTGTTTGGCATCCTCGGAACAGGCTCCACAGTGTCCGGTGAAGTTCATACTTTCCTGGAAATGACATCTAGCAATTTGTCATACAGAGGAGTCACCCAGAAGGTGGAAGGGCGAGATCCAAAAGCCTCCAGGTGTACTGAATCGTCCTCCGAAGGGTTGATGGGCTGCCAATCACCCCTCTGCTTCAGGATTTCCAGGATGTCTGCAAAGAAGACATTTTCAGAGGGGGATCCTGGGGACCCCTCAGATTCATCCAAATCATTATCTGAAGTGACGGACTCAGGAGAGTCAATGTGCTTCCTTTTGCAAAGCCTTTTCCTGGTAACATCCTCTGAGGGATATTCAGGAAAAGTCCCAGAAGAGGGGGCACCACCCGCGGTGGTCACCTGAGGCTCCGGATCTCTACGCTTCGGAGGGGTGGAGAAGAGATAGACACAGGCACTTGGTGGGGAATAGGGAGTGGATCCGAGAGTGGTGCTGTCTGAGGGGACAGCATCCTCTTCGCTAAATTGAAAGCACCTCCACCCTGCTCCAGAGAAGATCTCCGCACCGAGGATGCTGGAGATCGGCTCCAAGGAGGAGGTTCTGAGGCAGAGGCAGGTGCCGAGCTCAACCGAGTCAAAGCACCAAGAGGCAGAGTCGGATCAGAAGACATGCCGTGACGAGACCCCCTCCCCCCCAGAAGCTGACTGGAAGAGCATCAGCTCCCAAATGTCTCGGCACCGGATGGAGCTGAAGTCAGAACTGAAGAAGCCGGCAAGGGTCTCGGGGCCGATGGTTCCACCACAATCGGATCCATACACTCTGGCTCTGAAGACTCTAGAGTAATCGGAGGAGGAATCAAAGAAAGCGGAGCGGAGACCAGTGGCTCCGACGCCTTTGGGTCTGGAGGTGAAAGCAATTTAGCCAGGGCCAGTGTGTGTAGCAATTTGTTCACCACCCGCTCTACATCATCATCTGAAAGACTCCTGGAGGAGCGGGTGGACAACGATGGAGATCTCAAGACTGGTGACACCACTGTCGGATCCAAAGCTGGGGGCCGTGGAGTGGAAACCTCAGTCGGCTCCTTTGACACTAATAGTGCCAAAGAGGTTGGTGATGCAGACTTGTCGGAGCCGAGAGACCTCGGTTCCGAAATCTTTTTTGTGTGGTTCCGAATCTGGAGTGGAAGCTGGCCTCTTTCTAGATGACTTTGAGCCCTCAACCAAAGCTTGCTGAAAAGGAAGAAGACCTTTGGCCATTAACTTATTTTTACACTCCTGCAAAACTCTGCTACTAAACCCGTGACAAATAGTGCAAGGGACTTGCAGATGTATGGCACCAAGACAGTAAACACAATTAGTGTGCGCATCTGTCAATGACACCTTTCCAGCCCACTTTACACATTTCTTGAACCCAGAAGGCTTATAGTCCTTGGGTTCTTTAGAGAAGTTCTTCAAACTCTCCTTAGACATTACAGACAATAATGACAAAGAACAATCAACAATAACAACTACTAAGTACTAATTTAAAACTTTTTTTTTTTAAAATAGAATCCTCTAACTGAAATGGAACAGAGTCTACCAAAAGGTGAAAGAGCAGAACCCTCTAACTTAAAAAGGTTCTGACCTGGGAGAGAAAAAGGCCCTGAAACTTAAGGGGCTGAGAGAGGCCTCTAACTTAAAACAGCACTCTCTAAAAGGGGGCGGAAAGACTTAAAAGGGTTCTAACGCAGACAACACGAAAACAGCTAGAAGTTAGGGGTATATAGGAAAGAAAAAATAGTACAACAAGCTAGGAAAAATACCACATAATTGAAAAGTTATACTTCTGAGCCAACTGGAGAAACGTCATAAAGCTTGTGCGGCAAATGACATCTGGGGATGTAGCTTGGGGCATCATGGGATAGAAATTAGCCTCAAGCCACTGGAAGCTCTCGTGCTTTAGTATTCGGCCGTGTCGGAGCAGAGGATCAGCTCCAAACCCAACCAGCAAGAATTACAATGAGATAGGACTATGGTTAAGAATTGATAGAAGTTACATGACCAACATTTAATATTTATAGAAATTTTAGAGTTTGAAATTAAAGGTAAGTTAGTTTAACACAAACAGGAAATTACAGTTGTGTACACTTACCATAAATGTAGATGTTCGAGTGTATTCATTGTTGCAGTCATTACATTTGGGTAATCTGCTGGAAGGTTGCCCTCAGTCGGCCTGAATATCCAAGTCTTGGGTCCTGCGTCGGTTGCTGTCTCCTCTTCCATGACGTCAGGTCATCAGAGGTATAAAACATGCAGCCGATGCCATTTTCTTTAGTTTTTCTTGCCCCAGATGTCAGGTGCCCCCCAAATGGGGTGCAAAAAAAATATATATACATATATATAGATATATCTATATATATATATATATATATATATATATATATATATATATATATATAAATGCAATTGTAACAACCTAAACTTTACCTTCATCTAAAAGCAAATACACCCCAAAGACTGTAGAATATAGTGAGGAAAAGAGAAGTTCTAGAAAAAAAGGGGATGGTGGGTGGGTAACCCGGACTGCAACAGTGAATACACTTGAACATCTACATTTATAGTAAGTGTACACAACTGTACTATGTTCTTCGTGTTTCACTGTTGCAGTCATTACATTTGGGTAGAATCCCAAAGCTATGGATGGGAGGCTGGAACTAAATAGCATTAGGAGCGGCTATAAGGCCCTGCAGAACTGCAGTGGCAAAGCCTGCCCTAGACTTAGAGAAGAGAGGCAAGTGATCATGAATGCCTTTGGTTGGAACCCCTCTGAGAAAAGCTGCTGAGGTAGATGCAGCCCTGGTTGAATGTGACCTGATTCCCTTGGGCACCGGTTTACCATGATGCAAATAGCAGATACGAATACGGTGGCTTATCCACTTTGAAATAGCCTTTCCCTCTGATCCTGCAGCAAATGCCACCAGTAGCTACTCAGACTTTCTTAGAGATTTTGTCCTGTTTAAGTAGAATCTTAGTTGTCTGTGTACGTCCAAGGAATGAGAATCCGCTCCCCCTTGTTCTGTGGATTTGGGTAAAACGTTGGCAGGTGAATAGTTTAAGAGTCACACTGGCTACCACCTTAGGCATAAAGGAAAGCTTGGTCCTGAGGGACAATGTAATAAAAGGTTCCACAGCCATGAGGGTCTGTAGCTCTGAAACTCTTCTTGCTAAAGTGATTGCCAGAAGGAAAGCTGTTTTCCAAGATTAAAACGTTATATCCGCAGTAGCTGCTGGTTCAAATGGAAGCAGGGTGAGCTTTTCCAACACAAAATTGAAGTCCCATGCAGGAGTTCGTGATCTTCTGGGAGGCCTTAATTTTTTGGACCCTCTAAGATACTGTTTTAGCAGAGGATGAGAGGCTCTGTGTTGTAATGAGCCGAGATGGCAAGAGGCATGGATTTTTATAGATGAAAATGATAGGCCCTTGTCAAGCATCTCAGTCAAGTATTGTAAAATCTGAGGAATATTTGGCTTTGCTGTGTCAGTCCCTTGTGCTTGGTTCCAAGCACAGAATCTCTTCCATTTATCAGCATAAGATTTTCTAGTACTAGGCCTTCTGGCTTCCAAAATGACATCCATCACAGATTTACTGAGAGGTGTTGTTTGAATAATTACATGATCAGCCATGCTGCCAGGTTCAGAGTTTGGAGCCGATTGTGCAGAATTTGATTGTTCTGCTGAGACAGTAGATGAGGTATTTGAGGCAAGTACCAAGGTGGGAGTTGAGACATATTCCTTAGAATTGGGTACCAGTGCTGGCGAGGCCAGTCTGGGTCAATTAGGATCATTTTTGTTTTTTCCTGTCTGACCTTTAGTAAGACCTTGGAAAGAAGAGGCAGAGGAGGAAAGGCGTAGACTGATAGGTTTTTCCAAATGAAGGATAGGGCATCCACATTTCATGCTTGTCTGTGACAAGTCCTTGTGCAGAATTTGTCCAGCTGATAATTCTGGGGAGATGCAAATAGATCTATGTCTGGGCTCCCCCATTTCTCTGTTATCATGCTGAAGACTTTTGGATCCAGTTTCCACTCGTGAGGGTCCATAAGATTTCTGCTTAGGTCGTCTGCTACAGTATTTTGTTTTCCTGGCAGGAATTGAGCTTGAAGATGTACTTGGTAAGTCAAAGCTGTGGTCCACAATGTCATGGCTAGTCTGCAAAAGGGGGTAGGAATGTGTACCCCCCTGCTTGTTTATGTACCACATAACCATGGTGTTGTCCATCTTTATCAGAAGTTGTCCTGGATGATGGAAGTCCTTGAAGGCTGTCAAGGCATTCTGAACAGCTATCATCTCTTTCTGGTTGACATGCAGATGCATTTGGTTTGGGCTCCATATGCCCTGAATGCATCTCCCCGCCAGGTGGGCCCCACAAGCATAGTCTGATGCGTCTGTAGTTAGGGTTTGGTTGGCAGGGGGTAGAGTGAAAGACCGCCCCATGTTCTGGTGACATGTCTCTGTCCACCATAGAAACTCCTGTTGTAGGCAGGGAATGAGAGGAATCACTGTTTCCAGACTGTGACAATGTTGACTCCACAATTTGTTTAGATACCACTGTAGTTTCCTCATATGCAGTCTTGCATATGGAATTAATACAATGCAGGATGCCATGAACCCCAAAGCCTGCAGAATTTGTCTTGCAGATAACTGGGTTTTTGTTGCCATCCGTTTGAAGTAAATATTCAGTTGCCTTTGTTTGTCTGGCGTAAGGTAAGCCATCTGGGCAGTTGTATTCAAGCTTGCACCCAGGAATGTAATCTTTTGAGAGGGTACCAGTTGTGATTTCTTTCGTTTATTGTGTACCCTAGGCATGTTAGAAGCCTTTTTACAAACGCCAGATGTTGAAGAAGAATGTCCTTGTTTTCTGCTTGAATGAGACAGTTGTGCAAGTAGGGATAGATTTGTATGTTTTTTTGTCTGCAAAATGCAATTACTGGTGCCAGGTAATTTGTAAAGACCCTGGGTGCAGCAGATAAGCCAAAGGGCAGTGCAGACAATTGGTAATGCATAAAACCAGCCTTGAAGCAGAGGTATCTTCTGCACGATTCCCTTATTGGGATATGCAGGTATGCCTCTTTTAAGTCTAGAGTCACTAGCCAAGCATTCTTGCCCAGCATGGGCAGAAGCTGCTGCAAAGTTAGCATTTTGAATTTTGGTATGTCCAAGAATGTGTTCAAAAATGATAAATCCAGTACTAGGCGCCAGGAATTGTCTTTTCTGGGTACCAACAGTCTTGAGTAAAACCCTTGTCCTTTTTCCTTTTCTGGTACTGGCTGAATAGCCCCCATATCCATGAGGGATGTAACTTGTTTCTGTGCCTCTGTCCATTGATTTTGTGGCAGATCTGGCCAACCGTCTGGAATTGGCAAGGCATGGAAATGAAATCTGTATCTGTAAGTGCTTGGTGATGGCAGAGAGAAGTCATTGAAACTGGTTGCTGTAGGGTTGTGCTTTGTTTCCTCCAGATTTGGAGGTAGAGGCACCCCATTGCTTTGACCTGTAAGAACACTGTGATTGGTATCTTGAGCCTTTTGAGTGCCTGGATTTGCCCCGTGAGGCTCTGTCGGACACAGGAAAGGACCAATTTTTTTATAGGCCAGTGTCTACTGATTCTTGGTGGCTGCACTTGTAAGAAATCTTTTACAGTTTTCATAGACTTAGCTTTGTCTTCCATTTTCTTTTAAAACCTCTTCTGCCTTATTACCAAACAGAGTATCATGTTGTAAAGGTGCATCCAACAATTTAGCTTTAACATGATCAGGCAGATTTTGCTCCTTGAGCCAGGCATGCCTTCTAATCACAGATCCAGTAACTGCGGCCCTGCAGAAGGCCTCCAAGGAATCAAAACCACATTGCAAAGTATGCTTTCCAATCTGTTCTGCTGCATGCAATAATTTCTGTAATTCTTCATTTACCACACAATCAGAAATCAACAGCATTTTCTGTTTCAATAATCCCATAACATGCTGTTGATATTTAAGCATATGAAACTGGCAGTTTAAGGCCCTAATTGCCAAGGTTGCAGACGTATAAACCTTCTTTCCCCATCTACCCAGAGCCCTGGAATCTCTGTCAGAGGGGGGTAGGATTCTTAGCTGTTGAGGCCTTTACACCTTTGGGACCCTGTGAGATGGTTTCAGGGTCAGCAGCAGGATTTTTAAATAAAAATTTGTGGGAGTCAGGAACCCTGTGATATCTGTCTGGCTTGCTAGGAGCCGGAGGTAGGGAATCTGGAGTCATGCTTGATTCCGAAAACACATCAACAATGTCTAATACAGGAGGTATGGCCAAAGGCCTATGCTGAGGAAGAAGGAAATCCTTAAGCCTCTTTTTTGATTCTGAGAAATCTTGACTCTCCCAATGAAAATGTTCCCTCAAAGTATGCAAGGTTTCTCCAAAAGAATAATCCTCAGGAGGAGATGCAGATGGGATGGATTCCTCTGCATCTGAATCCTCATAGGGTGGTATAGAAAATTCCTGATCAGAAGAAATAGAAACCTGAACTGAAGATTCATAATCAGTGTCTTGCCTAGGTCTCTTATCGGGGGGGTTGGGAACCCCTGATCAAGATAATTAAGTCTTCAGCCATTTTGATCATCTATTTTTTTGGGCATAGAGGCCTGAGCACGTGGCTCATGCATCATTTTTTTTTAGCCTTAGAAGTTACTTTTGTCTTTGTTTTTGAAGCTGGCGTCAGTTTTATATAGAATTGCTGAGGCCTGAAAACACCCTCAGAAGCCGGTGCCTGCTCAGCGGCTCCGGACCCATCCGAGGGAGAGATATCCTCGGATACAATACTCTGAGAATCTTGCGGCATGCCAGACTCCACATGGGTCTCAGTAGAGGCCTGCGACTCGAAAGTAGCAGGTATCAAGGGCTGCAAAAGCGCCTCACTGAGTACCGGCGACTGGCTTAGGAAAAGCTTCGTCGGTTTTGGACCTCAACGGTCTGTCTCTGTCCTTTTCTTTGCGTTTTTTGTGAACTCCGGTAGTCGGATTGCTATCCGACGACATTTCAGGGTAGTTAAATCTGTTTCCAAAATATTTTGAAGCAAAGATATACTGACGCTTAATAATGCATTGGTTAAATCTAGCACAAAACCAACAGCAAGGCACGTTATGATCTGGCCCTAGACAAGGAATACAGTACAAATGGAAATCCTTATGAGGTATTTGCTTCCCACAAATAATGTAATTATTAACTTTTACTGACATCACTAAGGAGCAAGAAAAAGTTTCCCCAACGGGGTACTTCGCTTTAATTGAAGACTTCGGTCTGAAACACGAATGCGAAAATTTCATGAGTCGGCCGACCGGCACTTGCGAACTGCTTCTGCTTTGGGCACCGCGCGGCAAGAAAGACTAAAGAAAATGGCATTGGCTACATGTTTTATACCCCTGACGTCATGGAAGAGGAGACAGCAACCGACGCAGGACCCAAGACTTTGATATTCAGGCCGACTGAGGGCAACCTCCCAACAGATTACCCAAATGTAATGACTGCAACAGTGAAACATGAAGAACATCTGCAATATGAAGTGGGGGAAAAACAAACTTATGGTATATTTAGACAGAAAGTCAGGGAAGAGAATTTGATAGAAGTAAGGAAGTAAGTATAGAAGAGAGAGTAAGGAGGTATATGGGATTACAAGGTGCTTGTTCACATTTAGGGATATAGTTTATACTGGTTTTGAGCAAGAACACAGCCAGATTTTAGCTATGAATTCATTCAGAGTGGTTTTTGAAAGATGGGAGGGAGGGTACTGACCTGATAGCTACAGGTAGAGTTCCAGGCCTTCACAATCTTGTATGAATACAGACAATGCCCAGCAGATTTGATAGGTTTGTAGCCAGACAGGAGTTTCTGGTCAATCGATCGCAATGACCGACAAGGAATGTAGTTGTGTTGAATGGTTTTAGAGCTGAACAGACAGATGGATGCTGAATAATTTTATAAGGTGGCAAGAATCTGTCTATGTTAGGTGAGGAGGCAGTTCTAACCATGGTGGGAGGGGTAAGGAGCCAGTCATCTAGATAAGGAAACAAATAAGAATAAAGAACAGATGGCTGCGGGTAAAACCAGGGTGCAAAAATAAAGAAAATATAAATGCAGAGTGCACCAAGGTAACACACAATAGCGTTTAATAAAACAAACAAAAAACAAATGGTGAGCGCTTTCGCAAATGACGTTGCTTCATTAGACAAAACTAAAGTGCAGCTCACATATACATGTGTGAGTTCTTCATATAAGCAGCATCAATAATTAGTGTTTAAGGCGTCTGGCCTTTAAAAATGGAATTAGAGAAGTGGAGCCACTAAGACTAGGATATCTTTCAGCATTCAATTTCAATATCCACTTTTGTTCATAACTTTCTGTAGTGTTTTCTATATCTCCACCCCTCTACATATGTATATTTCAGATATTTATATATTGTACTTTTTAACAACATTTTTATTGCATTTCTTAGTGCATTTTTTAGTTTATGCTGGTTTTAGCTTTTTATTGTATTTTTAGTATTAGAGGTAAATGCTTTGTGCTTGTCTATTTAAAGTATGCCACTATTAACTAATTACAACTGATGTGACAACTGATTATATCTGCATCTATTTAAGCATTGAGCTGCACTTTAGTTTTGTCTGATGAAGCAACGACAGTTGCGAAAGCGCTCACCATTTGTTTTTTTGTTTGTTTTATTAAACGCTATTGTGTGTTACCTCGGTGCATTGTGCATTTATAGATAAGGAAACACTTGGAATCCTAGCAGTCTGACATGCGCTGCTACCATTGCCATGCATTTGGTAAACACCCTGGGGGCTGTGTTGAGATCAAAGGACAGTGTTCTGAACTGATACTGACTGGCTCACAGCCGGCACAGCAGGAATCTTCTGGAGTGCTTGTCCATTCTTATATGGTAATACACATCCTGATAATCTACTGATTCAGGACTGATGAGACCACCTCTACCAAGAGACCAGTCATCAGTGGAGTACCTCAGGGCTCCATGCTGGGCCCACTCCTGTTTGGCATCTACTTTTTAGACATCAAAGGTCTTTGACTTACCAAGTTCGCAGATGACTGTAAGCTGGGAACTATCAGATTCCTCCCACAACACCAATATCTTAAAGAAGAGTCTAACACAGACATATGACTGGTGCCAAACTACAGTTTAATACTCAATGCCAAGAAATGCATTATAATTTCCTTTGGGAAATTGTCCACTCAAATTAATTACTTCATCAATAAAACACCCCTAAGAGTTGACCCAGCAGCTATGGATCTCAGAACATATGTAGACAGGAATCAGACCTTTGAGCATCACGTAGCAAATATAGTAAGAAAATATTTCTATGTCACCCATCTTATAGGTATGGGTATAGTATCCAGCTCTGAGGAAGTCACAGTACCACTCTACTCAGCCCTCATCAAATCTACCTTCAAGTACAATGCCCCCTTTGGCATATTTCTAATTAGACACTTGTAACAATTTGTCCACAAAGCCTCCTCACCAGGAGAATCCAGAACATGAAGACTCTGTCCTATATGGATTGCCTTAAGGATCTATTTCTGTACTCAGTATCCTACATGCTGCTGACATGTGATCTATGCCTTGCTTTTAAGGCATCCTTAGATTCAGCCCTGATGGATCTTTTGAAAATCTGCAAAGCAAACAGCACTAAAAACACTAGATAGAAGGATCTGAACTTCACTTGTGACAAAACAAACATGCTGGAGGGACGAATATGTGACTCAAGGGATCCCTATGTTATAGAATAAGCTCCCTATCCATGTGAAGAACAGTTCATCCTTGACCTATTCAAATGAAACCTTGAGAAACAGAAATACAGCATGGAAATGTGAAGCAAAACTAAACCAGTAAACAAATAGCCTCACATAGTGACCGAGTCCCTAGGACAAGAAGCGAATACGAAGTCACTGCATGAGACTATTTATATTACTCAAATGAAATCCTGACCAATGGATGGGAAATCACCAATTCACCCCTGGTCTGGCCTTCATGTCTTTGATGGACAGAAACTGTCAGTAAGTAAAATGTTCTCCAATTAACATCTCCCCTCCCACAAATCCCTTACCTACCTCCTAATAGACACCCAAGGTACTCGAGGATAAACTGGGCTGGAATACATGGCTAGACTTATGGAGGCTCTAGAGGTCATTAGCTTAGTAACAACCTATGAAATCGCTGAAAGATTGAATCTTGACAAAATACTAATAAAGGCCAGTGGATAACAACTCACAGAAATAAACAGGAGCCAGAAGCAACCAGGGTCTTAGTTCATAGAATGACATGAAGTAGAAAGTACAGCTGTGTAAAATCTTACCATAACAGTAGGTGTCCTTCTCTTCACTGATGCAGTATTCTTTACATAAGAGGATTTCTTGCCAAGGGTAGCCCAACATCTGGCCAGTAAAACAAAGCCTTTGGAATTTATAGATATCTGTCACAAGTATTCTCCCTGTACAAGGTGTAGGGCATAAAAGTTACATACATCAGAAGTGAAAAATGCCAGGAGGAACAGAATGTCCCTAGCAAGTTTGAGGAACATGTGCACCCAGAAGAAGTAAAAAGAAAAGAATGCTTGGCTAGGAAGACTAGAGGAAAAGGACAAAGCAGAAGTGGGTAGGGAGGGAGGGAATGAGCAGATACTGGAACAGCAAAGAGAAGGACATCTACTGTTATGGTAAAATTTTATACAACTGTACTATGTCCTTCCATATCACTGTTGCAGTATTCTTTACATAAGGGAGAGTACCAAAGCTCAAGAGGAAACTTGGAAGGAGGAAGGCACAAAAGAGCCCACTAGATAGGGATAGCTCTATCAAAGCCAGCTCTTGCTCTGGAAACAACATCCAACTTGTAATGTTTAGTGAAGGTATGGACAGAAGTCCAACCAGCAGCGTCAAGGATGGAATTGGTGTCCAGTCCTTTGAAAAAGGCACCAGAGGAAGCAACAGCTCTGTCAGAATGAGCCTTTACAGACACAGAAAGACATTTACCATGAAAGCAGCAACAAAAAGAAATGGCCTTAGAGAACCAGGAAGATATGGTTTGTTTAGAAACTGCTACACCCAAAGATCTGGGATGAAAGGAACAAAAAGTTGTTCAGATTTGTGAATGGCCTTAGTCTTATCCAAATAATATCTGAGCTGTCTATGTAAATCCAAGGTGTAAAGGACATGCTCACTAGCAGACCGCAGAGAAGGAAAAATTTAGGGCAAATTAACAGACTGATTAAGAGAGAACTCACTGACCACCTTGAATATAAAAGAAGTAAGATGCACCATGTCCTTATGAAAACCTAGGAAAGGGGAAACAGCTATAAGAGCCTGGAGTTCAAATACTCTCTTAGCTGAAGTAAGGGCCAAACGAAGAACAGCCTTCCAACTACAATGTTTCAAGGAATCTAAAACTGCACGCTCAAAAGCAGCACAAGTCAATTTTTCAAGAATAAAACGTAGGTCCCAGGAAAGGGGAATAGACTTCCAGGTAGGCCTCATATGAAGGACGCCTTTAAGAAAATGTTTGGCCTCAAACCTTAAGCCTGCAGGAGGAGTCAAGGGCAAACAAACTGAAACAGCTGACAGGTGAACTTTAACTGAAGAATATGCTAACCTGGCATGGAGCACTTCAAACAAATAAGAGAGAACCACAGGAATCCCCACTGAAAAGGGATCCTGGTTGTGACAGAGGCACCAAACATAACATTTCTTCTACTTGGACAAATATGATTTCCTAGTAGTGGGTTTCCTGGCCTCCTGCAGAACCCTAAGCACATCCTCAGAAAAGAGGTGCATAAAATGGATCAAAATCCCATCACCCAGAGTGTCAGCTAAAGAATGGACAAGTGATAATGGATAAGAGATCCCTTGTCTTGTGTGAGAAGGTTCGCCCAGACAGGTAACATCTGGTGATTACCTCTAAGTGAGAAAGGGGGAACCAATGCAGTTTGGGCCAAGAGGGAGGCGTCACCAGCAAGACTTTGGGGTAGGTTTGCTTGATCTTGAGCAGGACCCTTGGAATCGGGGTAAGGGGAAGGAAGGCATAGAGAAACATCCCCTTCCAAGGAAAAGATAGGACATCCACCTTCCAAGCCAGAGGGTTTGGGACTCTAAAAGAGAAGAGAGGAAGTTCTGTTCAGAGGGGAGACAAAAAGATCTACCTGTGGAATACCCTGCTGATGGACAATGTCCAGAAACATATCTCTGTGAAGCATCCATTCATGAGATTGTGTACTGGACCTGCTCAAAAAGTCTGCCACTATATTTTGCTCTGAAGGAATGTAGACAACCTGAAGAGTCACTTGAAAATGGAAAGCAAGAACCCAGAACTGAAGAGCAAGTCTGCAAAAAAGGTAGGACCATGTCCCCCCTTGCTTTATATACCACATCACTGAGGTATTGTCTTTGAAAACTTTGACGGGGTGGAAGAAGGAGGGAATTAAAAGCCTGAAGAGCTAAAAGGAGAGCACTCATTTCCTTGATGTTGATGTGATCTGACCTCTGATAGGAAGGCCAGAGATCCTGGACCTTGAGGGACCAGAAGGAAGCTCCACACCCCCTGTCTGAGGCATCCAAAAGAGTTCCTGAGATGAGACTGGAGGTTGGAAAGGAAGCCCTGTGTTGAGAGAAAGCTGATGAAGGAAGCTGTTTAGTAGAGGACAAAACCTTAGAAGATTTGTCAGAAGATAGAGAGACTACAGAAGGATCAGCAAAAGGACATTTGTCCAAATATTTATAATCATCAGACGCTTTGTAAAATATGTCAGGTTTCTCAGGTGCTGGAAACTAAGAATTAGGGGCAACAGAAGCTGCTGTAAAGATACTTAAGGGGGCAGCTAAGGCTGGAGGGCAGTAGAGGGTTTCAGAGACTCCATCTGGAGGAGTCCCTAAATTCTTTTGAATATCAGAAACCTGAGAACAATCCCATTTGAAATATTCCATCATGTGAGAAACAGTGTTACCAAAAGAGAGTTAGTTTAAGGGAAAGTCTGGACCAATAGAATCCTCCTCCTCAGAACTATAATCCAAAGGAGAAGAGATGTGAGAAGAATATGCCAAAGACACTTTTCTAGAATTCAAATCCTCTTTAGAGGAAACTTACACTCTAGGACTCTTAAGAGGAGTAGATGACCAGGGAGGAATGGGCACATAGACTCCTTAAGGAGGCTTCAAGGCCATTAAAGCATTAAACAACCCCCGAGTTAAATCCTCCCATTCACGTTAGGGATCTTTAACAGTCGGAGAAATATGCTTGGTTTTTAATTTTTTTTGTTGAGAAACATCTGCCCGAAAACCCCTAGGAGGTTGGATCCTTGTCAACACTCAACCAACGTAGTATAAATCTCCTCCCAAACTAGAATCTGCAGTATCCCCCTTGGTCTCTGAGATATAATCAGCCAAGGTTTCCCCACAACGTCAGGAACAGAAGATTGTAAAGCCTCAAGGGCATGCGAAAAGTTGGATCCATGCCAACCACTGACAGCATCTCTGCAGACGAATCTGAAGCAACAACTGGATGATCCTCTGGGCTTTCACCAGCCTTGAGAGATGTCTGAGGGAGGGGGGACAGCAGCTGAATCAGACCGGAGTTTTTTTAGCCTTTTTCTTGGCCGGCAGATGATCTTAAAGACAGGAAGACTCTGCCATAGCACATTGCTCTTACAATTATAGACACTGGTTTTCTAGATAAATCGATATGGAGGAGAGACAACTACGTAGGGTCTTAGGGACAAGCACTTGACATACAGAACACTTCGTATGGTTGTGAGAAGCACCCAAACAGAAGAGACACTGCTTGTGATGATCTTTATGGGGAATCTGCCTACTGCACTGACATTTTCCCTTTCTGGATGACATGTAAACTCACCAAAATAAAAATAGAAAGAGATAAGAAGAAACCCCAACAGGGCACTTATCTGAAACATGGCTCCGTAACCAGCATAGAAGGAGCAGCATTCAGACTGAGGTTCAATGATGGTGCTTGGACTGGCGGTAGAGAAAGTCTGGGTTTACTATCAAAATTTCGACAACGTTTTTGTGAGTAATCACTTACTCAAAAAAAAATGTCGAAAATAACAACATCGACCAAAATTATGAAACCTGAAAGATGTCAACAATTAGAATTAGAACTGTTAACATTTTTCGAACTTACCTGGACATCCGGTAATGTTCAACACATGTTTTGCATCTCATAAAAGCAAATGCACTCTAGCATTCGCTATTGCAGGTTTGACATATTTCAAATCGGCTTTATGAGACTTGGAAAACTGCCTTTAGACAATCAAAGTCCATATAATGGCATTCGAAATTTTGACTGTAAACCAAAATTCTGAGGTATGTACATTCGTACATCACCTTTATGGCCTACGCCTTATGTGGGGAGCACACGTGTGACATATGATGGCTATAAATTCCAAAGGCTTTGGCATACTGGCTGGACATTTGGCTACCCATGGCTGGAGAGCTCTTATGTAAAGAATACTGCAACAGTGATACAGAAGGGCACAATCTTTTCTAGTTAACCATAAATGTTTTCCTAGTAGCAGTTTTTTATTTCTCCTTTAATACCTTCCGAACTTCCTAAGGAAAAAAGTGCTCAAAATATATAAAAATTCTATCATTCAAACATGGGAATGGAGAAGGGAATTTCTACCAATAGGGATGACTGTAATTAGGGATATAGACAACAGGTAAGAAGGGGGCTGGAACTTATTGGAGAAAACTGGCAAAGGACAAGGTATTGGGAGCAAATAACTAAAAAGGGAAAGATGATAGAATGGGAAGTTGGCAATAATTTATTTGGATTGCAGGTTAGAGATTGCCTTCCCTATCATGGATTGATATCAGAATATAGGCAAAGAGCAATAAATGGGGGGGGGGTCTTAAATGAAAGACCAGTACTGGTAGAGTTTTTAGTAGAATCTAGAACAGAAGCTGCCAATAAAATACTGCATAATAAGTATAAGACTCAATTAGAGGAGGCTAGAAAGGATTAGGAAGAGACTGGATAAGCAATTCACAAAGAAACAATGGGAGGATATACGTATGTCTCCCAAATATGCAACAAAATCTAGAAGATTTAGTATTTTTGTTTGGAAATGTTTGCACAGATACTTTTATACCTCAAGCAGACTCCAGAGAATTTTTCCTAGGGTACAAAGCAAATGTTGGAAGTGTGATGGAGAAGAAAGAGGTAGTTGGGGGAACATATTTTCTGTGAGTGTGTTGAGTTGTCAGAGTTTAAGGATTCCCTGTGGGATGCACTGTTGGAGATGCTGGGTATGCAAATTGGTGCGATGAGGGAGATGATTTTTCTGAGCTATGATACATAATCAGACTTGCCTAGACATGGTAAGGCCTTGCTGTGTCTAATTATGTGGCTGCCAAAAAAAGCAATAACTAGAAAATGGAAATCAAAATCTAAACCAACTATACTAGAAGTAGTGGAAATAGTAACAGAGATAAAACAACTGGAGTTAAGATATTTAGAAAAGGGTAAAAGCAAAGTACAAAGGAAAAAATGGGAATTGTGGGAACACAACATACAGGGGAGGAATGAAGTTTAAAACAAGGCAGGACTTATATGAGCTATGTAATGTTTGAAAATGATTGGATAGATTATAAGTGATGTACAATGTTTGCAACTGGGAGTGTGTCAGTATGGTTTGTGATGTAAAATGCTTGTAACTAGGATTGTGTCAGTGTGGTTTGTTTTCATTTAATTAGATGTAAGATTGCTTACGTTGTAATTGATGGTTTAATAAAGGTGTTTCCTGTTAAAAAAGGCAGGACTGAATAATTTATGTAATGTTGCTTAGGTTATATGACATATAGCAATATATGTGAAGTATAATGTTTGTAAACTTGAACTTGTTAATACAGTTTGATTACTTTTATATAAATGTAAATTTGCCTATGTCACAAGTGATAATTCAATGAAGGTGTTTAAAAAAATTTTATCATTTAGGCAGTCAAAGGAAGTGTTTTCCAGTTAGAGTGTATCAAACAACACCCTGTCTTGTGTGAGTAAATCCATACTGTGAGGAGGCCAGGGGTAATTGCACTTTGTGAGGTTCAAAATAAGGCAGAACCACTGTTGCCTGGTCCAAAAGAGATTCACCACCACAATCTTTGGAGAGTCCTTCTAGATTAGTAGAATCCTTGGTAACAATGGAAAGGGTGGAAAAACATACAGGAACACTGCTATTCATGTGAAAAAGAAGGCATTTGTCTTCTAGGCCTGTTTGTAAGGAGTCCTAGAACAGAATGTCTATATCTTCCTATTCTGAAAGGAGGCAAACAAATCTATTTAAGGTTTTTCTCACTGGAAGACACTTGGGTGCTGTTTTCATTCATGAGGGTCTGTACTGGTCCTGCTTAACTTATTTGCTGGAACGTTTTCCTCTGACTGAGTGTATGAAGCCTGCAAAGTCAAATTGAACTGAGATGCTGCCTCCCAAGCTATCACAGCGAGTCTCCAAAGGGTGTAAGCTTGGGCACTCTCCATTTGTTTATGTACTACATCACTCTGTGGTGGTCTGTAATAATTTGCAGAGGTCCTGGAGAACAAAGATTATTCAAGACTTTCAAAGAGTTTATTACTGACATCACTTCTTTGACACTTACATGCTCCCATCTGTCCTGTTTGTTCCACAAACCTTACACTTTCACTCCTTTTGACACTTCCTCCATACAAAGTCTGAACATCTGTTGTAGCAGACTGAAGAGGAGGCAGAAGGGAGATGGGAAGACAAGTATCAAGAGAGACCTGGTCTACACACCACAGTACCTTGCTTCTTACAAGCCCCTGGACTGGAATCCATAGAAATAAGGGGTGTTGATGCTCAGTCCAGACTGACCTGTGGTATCTCTAAGTTTTAATCATATGAAGTCTACTCAAATATTCATGCGAATCAAACAGGCCATGTATCCCTGAATCCTGAGAAATTCCATGGCAAATATCGGAGATTGGTTGGCAAAGCTCTAGAAAAAAGTACAGTTGTGTAAGTGCTTACCATAACAGTAGCTTTCCAACTGGTTATTGTTGCGGTACTATTAAAGATTAGGATATCCTATCAATGGACTGCCACAGTCCAGACAGCATGCAAAGCTTAGGCATCTTCCTCTCGCACAGTATATCGAATGTATGACCAAAGTGCTAGAAGGCTAAGTGGTGCATAAGAGACATATAGGTAGGGACTGTGCTGTTCCAGATTAAAAGCAGAAGAGTTGAGACAGAAAACAGAGAGAGAGAAGGTACAGCAATAACAAATATACCAACTAGATGAGGTGGAAAAAATGATAGTCTCAGTTTAGCCAAAAGATAAGACAAAACGGTGACTATGAAGGGATGGTTATAATACTGCAACAGTTCCCAAGTTGGACATCTACTGTTCACTAAGTTATTACATAACTATTTCATACCCTTCTTTTGATCACTGTTGTAGTAGTATTAACAACAGGGAAGATTCAGAGTTTATTTTTTTTTTTTTTTTTTTAGATATTAAGGTAGCAGGACTGAGAAGCTGAACTGTTATTTAGAATAACTTGAAGGACAGAGCTAGCAAATCCAACTCGAGCTCTAGAAAATGCATACGTTTTGTGATGCCTAGTAAAATTATGCATGGAAGCCGAAGTATATGCTTCCAAAATGAATTCAAAATAAAGGTCTTTGAAATAGGCTGTAGAAAAAGCAACCGCTCTAATGGAATGGGCCCTTGACTGAATTTGGGAGTTCTCTACCATGCAAGGTATAACAAAAAGGAAATGGGGGACATTTAGAAATTGTTTCTTTAGACACTGGTAGACCCAGCCTTTTGTCTTGGAAAGAAAGGAAAACGTGACCAGACTTTCTGATAGACTTGTATTCTCAATGTGGAATCTGAGCTGCCTAAGGATGTCTAAGGAATGCAAGATTCTTTCACCGTTGATCTGAGAAGGAAAAAGGCAGAAATGAGCAAATGGGAAAGGGAGTGTCTAAAGTGACTCTATGGTTGAAAGTCTGTATATCCTTTGTTAACAAAGAAAGAGGGTTATCTTTGATTAAGCCCCCCAAAGCACATTGCACAAGGTCTGTAGCGACTTCAACTGCTTTTTGGTCAAGAACATCCACAGATGACATCTGTGCCACTGCGACTTAGTACAATGCTTTACTCCTTATTACAAGTTAGATTTGTTTTCCAGGAATAGGGTAGCATTTCACTCTGCTGTATACTGGAATATCCTTCCATGAGGACCACCAAAGCTTATCTAGATAGGGACTCTATCCCATCAGTTGAGGAATTAATGAAACTCACTGTAACAATGCATCTGTGTTGTCAATTTTCATTCTTCCTCAACTTCTCTCCCTCCATCCCCCTTCATCTTCTTTGGTGAAACCTAAGGGGTGCTACTTTGGGAAACTAATAGTTTCCTGTTTGAGCTCCAGCCTCCTTTTCTATGCCCCATATCCTCCTTTTTATATCAATTTGGTTTCATCCATATGTTATTTAGAATGGCAAACTCGATATGAGGTATGCTAGGATGATAAGACATTATGGGTAAAGGGAGGAGCTTGAGTGTTGGATTTGTGAATCCGGTATAAGCGTCCGAGCTGGGTCTGAGGTTGGATCAATGACCCATCAGTTGAGGAAGAAAGAAAATGACAACCTCAGATACACATTTAGCACAGCTTTAAACAGTTATCAAATAGGAATGCTTTAATTTGCACATTTATAAATACAGTAAAATCTCAGTTAACTGGAACTCAAGCAACCAGGAAAAAAAATATCGAAGAAATACACTACAATTTTCATGTGTTGCACTTTCTGTCCCCCCCCCAGCAGAAACATACCTTACACATTTTCAAAGTTTTAGAGTTTTAAAAAGGAAGAAATAAGAAATTCTCTCTCTCCCCAACCTAAGAACAAGTCAAACCAAACAAATAGCATAGGGTACAGTATTAGTAAGGCCTATTTTTAATAGTAACTCTCAAGCAACCAGAAAAAAAGAAGTTATGTACCTACCATAACGTTCCATGTTTGTAGCCCATCTCGCCTACATTCTTGCTGGATGGGTTCGGAGCTGATATTCGGCTCCTACTTGGTTGATACTAAAGCTCGAGAGCTTTTACTGGCTCGAGGCTAACCCTTATCCCATGGTGCTTCATGGCAATTCCCCAAATCTTGTTTGCAAGAAAACAATAAGTACCTATCAGGTAAGAAATACCAGAGCTGCATATATACAGACAAAAGATTTTGCAATATAATCCATACCAGGTGGACAACAATTGAAAACCAGGTCAGACAGCACCAGTATAGTCCACCAGATCCTCCAGAAACAGGAAGGGGGTTGGAGGGAGGGACGCAAGAATGTAGGCGAGATGAACTACAAACGTGGAATGTTACGGTAAGTATATAACTTTTTCATGTTATGTAGTCCTATCTAGCCATAATTCTTGCTGGATGGGACAGCATCCCTAGCACCTATATCCCAAGTGGCTCAAGCGAAGAGACTCTTCAGCACAGTGGACCCAAAGGATGACCTGTCCCAGGAGGCCAAATCCAATCTGTAAAGAGTGACAAAAGTATGTGGTCTTGCCCAAGTAGCTGCTGCGCAAATAGTATCAATTGGGAACCTAGATCTAAAAGCACATGAAGTAGATACAGCTCTAGTAGAATGGCCTTTGACTTTGATGGGTAATTGTTTGCCAGCTGATTGATAAGCAAAGGAAATGCAATCCGAAAGCCATTTTGAAAGAGTAACCTTGAATACAGGCAAGCCCCTCTTGTTGTCAGAAAAGGAAACAAATAATTGATCTGATTTTCTGAATTCTTTAGTCCTGTGTAAATAAAATCTGAGAATTCTGTGAACGTCTAATTGGTGTAGTCTATACTCAGATTTATTAGAGTGGTTTGGAAAAAACACTGGCAGCTCAATAGTAGTGTTCAGATTGTGCTCTGAGCATACCTTGGGAAGAAAGGAAGGGTTTGTCCTGAGTGAGACTCTATCTTTGTGAAAAATAATGCAAGGAGGTCGAATAGTAAGAGCTTGCAGTTCTGAGACTCTCCTAGCAGATGTTATGGCTTCTAAGAATAGTGTTTTCCACGACAACAATTTTAGATCTGATGAAGAGGAAGGCTCAAAGGGTGCAGACATTAAAGATGAGAAGAGTAAGTTTAAGTTCCAGGGTTCTAATGGCTGTTTGATTGGAGGCCTGAGAAGAAGAACTCATTTTAAGAAGGTCTTGCACAAGGAGTGTGACATGACTGGATTTCTCATGAAGCCAAAATGGAAATTGGAAATGGCAGCTAACTGAACTCTGACTGTAGCAGCTGCAGCTCCTTCATGAAAAATTGACGCTAGGAAGGATAGGATAGATTCTATAGGAGGCATATATGGATCTAAGCCTTGGTTTGTAGCCCAAATCGAAAACCTTTTCCATTTGCTGGAGTATAGTTTCTGAGTGGAAGGTTTATGGGATGAAATTAAAATGTGTTTGACAGAAGGAGATAGGGGAATACACCTGGCTATTCTTGGAACTGGAGCAGCCATGCTCTCAATTTGAGGGTGTGGATGGTGGGATTGAACTGTCCCAATTAATGAATCAAGAGGTCTGGAGATGGGTCTAGAATCCATGGTTCCTCCAAAAGGTAGGGCCACAGGAAGGGAAACCATACTTGTCGAGGCCAGTAAGGAGCAATGAGGATCAGGGAACTCCTCACCCGTTTTGCTTTCTGTACTACCTTCGGGATGAGAGGAAGAGGTGGAAAGGCAAAAATAAGTCCCGGGGGCCAGTCGTGGACTAGAGCATCCCTGGGTGACATCCCCGGATGGGGAATAAGGGCAAAGTAGCTGCTCCATTTGATGTTCAGGTGAGTGGCGAATAGGTCGCAGCAAGGCTGGCCCCATTTGTGAAAGATCTCTTTGGCAACTTCTGGATTCAGGGACCACTAGTGAGGCATCAGAATTGCTCGGCTGAGTTTGCCTGCTATCACGTTGGATTTCCCTGAGATGTGCGTTGCTACCAGGAAGCTTTGAGTATCTATCGCCCATTTCCAAACTCTTAAGGCCTCTCTGCAAAGTGGGTAAGATTTGATTCCCCCTTGCTTATGTACCACATGACAGACATGTTGTCTGACTGAATCGCAATTGTCCCAGTGGGAAGGGAGCTGTGAAGTGCCAGCAATGCATACAGCACCGCTCTCATCTCCAAAACATTGATGTGCAAGTGGTTCTCGTGGTTCTGCCAAGTACCTTGGACTGTCATTCCCAGACAATACCCCCCCCCCCTCACCCTATCTGGAAAGCATCCGTGATCAAAACTGCATTCTCTTGGGGAGGAACAAGTGGACGACCTAGGAGAAGTTGTTCTGTTTGCAACCACCATGTCAGATCCTTCTTGCAGGTGTCTGTTATAAAAATCTGATGAGACAATGGAAGGTCTTGCATCGACCATTGGGCAAATAACAGCCACTGAAGTATCCTCATGTGTAGACGAGCAACAGGAACTAATTGGATGGAGGAAGCCATAGCCCCTAGAACTTGAAGGACTACTCTGGCCTGAACATTTTGTTTGTTTAGCAAGGATCTGACTTTACTCTTTCTGGTGTTAGTCTTGCTGACATGGTGGATGTGTCTATTTCTGAGCCTAAGAATACAATGTGCTGCTTAGGAGATAAGGCTGACTTTTTTAGGTTGACTGTGATGCCTAGACTGGCACACAAGGATAGACTCTCGTACCTGGTTCTGACGAGTTGATGCTTGATGGTAGCAGTGAGGAGTCAGTCGTCTAGGTACGGAAACACCTGGAATCCTTGACGTCTCAGTTGAGCCGTAACCATTGCCATGCATTTAGTGAAAACTCTGTGGGCTGTAGTGAGACCAAAGGGCAGTGTTCTGAACTGAAAATGACTGGCTCCCAGCTGGAAGCTTAAGTGTCTTCTGGAGCACCTGTCCATTTTGATGTGGTAGTACGCGTCCTGGAGATCGACTGCGCACATCCAATTGCCTTTCCCGATAAAGGGAAATATCGACTGCAGAGTGATCATTCGGAATTTTGATTTCTTTACAGACTTGTTGAGCCTGCTGATATCTAGAACTGATCTCCAGTCCCCTGTCTTTTTCAGAACTAAAAAGAATCGAGAGTAAGTTCCGGATCCAACTTGCTCTGCGAGCACTACTTGAATGACTCTTTTTTTTCAGCAACGAGATTACCTCTGATGCTGCACGGTCTAGTTGGATGGGTGGTACGTCTGGTAGAGACCTGTTTGTTGGGGGTTCGGAAACAAAGTGGATCAGGTAACCTCTGGATATTATGGTGTGTACCCAACGATCTTGTGAAATGGTTAGCCAGGTGCTTGGGTAGAGCGATAGATAACCCCCGACTGCCTCCAGAGATGGACAGTCGGGCAACCCCTCAGGGGTGATGGAAGGGGGCAATCAGAGAAAGTTTCTCTGTCTCCCTGATGTTGCGGACCTCCTCTGCCGCGAGGGTAGCGTCTTCTATTATATCAGCCCCGTCTGCCTCTAGGGGAGGGTTGACCTTGTGCCTGAGGGAAACCTTTTTGGGATTTATGGAACCACATTTTCCTCCTGTATTACCCTTGGGATAGGGTCTAGATGGGAGGGAGAAACAGACTCCGACGGCAATTAAGGTTTTCCCTTCCTGCTCGCACCTAGTCAAGGTCTCTTTCACTTGGGGTCCAAAAGAGATGAACCATCAAAAGGGACGTTAGTGAAGGAAGACTTTAAGGACTCCGTGAAATTACAAAGACGCATCCAAGAATGCCACCTGAAGGATATTCCTGCTGCGGCTGCCCTACTCGTTCCATCTGCCCTGTACGATATCAGCCTCGTGGAGGAGTTAGCTATGGACGTAAGGGTGGAGAGCTGCACAGAAACCTTATCCATGGTACCTCGAGCTACTGAACCCTGGAAGATATCTCCTAACTCCTTCAGGAGATCTCTCTGAAGATGAGTAAAATGGGTAAGGTAATTCAGAGATCTCAGTGTAAATGCTGCTGAGGAGAAGGTACGCTTCCCATACCTATTAATCATCCTGGACTCCTTGTTAGGAGGATGGATATTAGAAGATGTTTCAGATAACTCCTTCTTGGTGGCCGCTGCTACCACCATAGCATCAACGGGATCTCCTTTACTAAGGAAAGTCTTATCCTCAGGTGCTGTCAAATTTATATGACCTCCTCAGGATGGGCTCCAATGAGTCTGGGGAGGTCCAGGCTACCCGCAATATGACCCCCAAAAGTTGGTCATAAGGCGGTGTCACCCAAGAGGTGGAAGGTCGGGAAGCAAAGGCCTCAAGATACACTGATTCATCCTCAGTAGGGTTAGAGGTCTTCCAATTACCCCTCTGTCTAAGGATTCCTAGGATGTCAGAAAAGGAGACATCCTCAGAGGGGGATCTAGGGGACCCTTCTGATTCCTCTAAATCAGTGTCTGAAGTGATAGTCTCAGGCGAGTCAACATGCTTCCTCTTACACAGTCTCTTCCGAGGGAGCTCTCCAGTGAGATAATCTGGGGAGGTCTCGGAAGAAGGGGGCACCTCCAATGGGGGCTACTTGGGCCTTTGGTTCCCTACGCTGTGGAGGTGGCGGGGGGGGGGAGAGGTTGCTGCCTGCTGCTGGTGGGACACAGGTTCCAAAGGTATGGCTTTAGCAGAACACAAAGCCTTCTCTATAGCTTCAAAAGCCTTTCCTCCCCACTCCGAAGAAGACCTCCACTCCGAAGGGATGAATGGTCGGCCCCTAGCAAGGGTGAATGGCTCCGAAGCAGAAGTGGGAGTTGAGCTGAGTTGAGGCACAGAGAGGAAGGGTTGGTTCCAAAGAGAAGCCAGGGTGACTGTCCCCCTCAGAGTCGGCTCAAGAGCGTCGGCTCCCAGATCCCTTGGCTCCAGATTGAGCCACCGAGGATAGAGTAATTGGTTCCGAGGAAGTGGGTTGAATTCCCAGAACAAACAGGTCCAAGACAGAACAACCTGAAGTAATAGGCTCAGAGAGCGAAGGAGTCGGAGGAGGAAAAGTGGCAGGTAAGGGGTTCGGCTCTGATGCCTTTGGGTCCGGAGGGGCCAATTTTCTTGCCAGAGCTGGATCTGAAAGCAACCTCTTCACCACCCGCTCGATGTCCTCACCTGATAGAGTCCTGGAGGATCTGCTGGAGACAGAAGGAGATCTCCTCCTCTCCAAAATAGGAGATCTCAAGGTGGGTGACACATCAATATCCGGTAAAACCTTCGGTACCGAAGGTTGCCTCGGCACCAAGGAGACCGACGGCACCGATACAGATGCAGCTGAATCGGAGCCAGAACTCCTTGGTTCTGACAATTTGGTCTTTTTCAATGGCTCCGAAGCTGGGGCAGAAGATTTTCTCATAGAAGACTTAGGAGCTGCCTGACCAAGTTCCAGCTGTTCCTGGAATGAACTGGTCATAAAACCCCTATCAATAAGTTTTCTCTTCTTCTCATTTAAGACCCTGGTGCTAAACGCATGACAAAAAGTGCAGGGCTCTTGCAAATGAGCTTCACCTAAACAGTACACGCAACTGGTGTGACTGTCTGAGACATTTTCTGTGAGCATCTATTCACACTTTTTAAACCCTGAAGGGTGATGATCCTTATGCTCTCGATCCTTATATTTAGACATTCTGACTATCAGGTATAGACTAGCTAGACAAACAAGAAGAACAGCAATAACTAAGTACTAACTACCGACAAAAAAGTAGTACAGAAGAAAGGAGTATATAACTTTTTTTTTTTTTAAGACACACACACACATTCCAACTTAAATGGGCACTACGGACCTCCAACTTAAACAGGCCATACAATCCCAGGGGAAGAACAGGGGTCAGAAACTCTCAATAACAGTCACACAAGAGATAAATATTATTAAAGACTTTAAAAGGATAGAAAAAAGTCAAGAAAAATGACTAAATTTAGTAAATAAAGTGTTACTTAGCCAACGAGCCAGTAAGACACAATCTCAAAGCTTTCGCGGCAAACGCAATCTGGGTAATTGCCATGAGGCACTATGGGATAGGGATTAGCCTCGAGCCGTAAAAGCTCTCAAGCTTTAGTATCATCCGATTCGGAGCCGAATATCAGCTCCGAGCCCATCCAGCAAGAATTATGGCAAGATAGGACTACATAACATCTACCCATGGGTGACGGTTAACTGAGAGTTTACTGTAAACATTTAGCACTCCTTATGTAGCTACCAAAGATGAATGCTTAACATTTAGCTTTGCAAAGCTAGAAGAATATCTCTTCATATTACACTTAATAATACTTCATTTCTATTCAAACATATCCCAGTATACAAGCAGTATAAACAATTGAGAATTAGTAGCAAATGCTTTTTTGTTACCATCACGTAGCCTTAAAGTTAGGTTTATTATGGCGCAACACATCAATTCATTCCTCTTACATGCTAACTACAGGTTTATGCTAGTAAGACTGGATCATGGCTTCAATATTGTCCTCAGACCAGTCACCAACCCAGTTAATAAATACAAACTAATACAAATAATCTGGATTTGATTAATTTACCTGGTACTTTTTAAAAGTTCTGAACTCCCATGCTAGTGGGGTCAGTTTCTGCGTTGTTTAGTCTGCCATTTACTACAGAGGATTAAGGCTGTGAGCTGTTAACAAGCTACTTCCTTTGGTTTAGGGTTTTATTCCCTCAGCCTTCATTTGCCCACTATGTAATTTTGAGCAAGTTCATTAACTAGACAGTGCTCTCAGGTAATTGAGAATTTCAGCTTGACAACTTAGTGGTCTTCTGGACTCCTTAACAGTTTTCTGGACTGCATGCCTACTAACTACCTATGAACCTGGAATATGTTTAAAAAAAATCAAATCAATAAAGCTAAAGCCTCTTACCTGAAAGAGGCACAGCCAAGGCTCTTTAGTAACCTAAGTTGCTTCTGCATGGAGCTTTTTGTCCCATCTCACTGATCTAGCATATAACAGACATATTACACAGACCATTTCAGACCCTAAAATCCAAAATAAATAAAAATGAGCTTTTTGCTCACTACTAAAAACTCTGTATGCACTACCCCCACTTAATCCAACCCCAAGCGGATGCACTTCTAATTCTCATCTAAATCACTTTTTCTTCTATTACCTCGCCTTTGTCACTACTCAAGATGTGAATCACTAGCTGGAGCAGATGTTATGACCTCCGTAGGACTCATAATATGGTTAGGACAAACCAAGGGTGGATGTCACTCTTCTGGTAATTTTCCTCTTAATAATTAGATGTTCCTGCTGGGAAGTGGCTGCAACAGTGTGCTGTGACCACTAGAAGGAGCCTGGCTACAAACAGGAAATGTACACATGCTTAATCCATTTTTTTCTTCAACTGAAATGTCACATCTATTCACTTTCAGTGGTTATCTGTTGTTTTTCCAAGCTAAGACCTGAATTAGTTTGAAAACTAACTCCCTTTCTGGTATTTTAGAATATTTTGGTGACACTGAATTTGTGTCCCAAAAGTATTTTTATAGCAACAGAAAACTATTTTTCACAGTACACTGGTGAATATCCTAGCAATTTTTAAATGTTTTGGCATATTACACATTAGTCAGTCTTCTGACATTGACATTTGCACTATTTTCTAAAGCCAGTTATGTAGTGGAAGAGAGAGGTAATTGAGAACATGTTTTTTTGGGAATCCAGTGAGATGGCAGATTTTAAAAATCCCCTACAGAATACTTTGTCAGAAATGTTGCATAAACAAATGGTAGTAACTCAGAAAATGATTCTACTGAGCTGGGATACAGGATCTGAATTGCCCAAACATACTAAGTCCTTATGGAGTTTAATGCTGAAGGCTTGAAAAAAAAGCAGTTAGTAGAAAAAAGGAAATCAAAAACTAAAGCAGCTGTAAATGATTGTTGCAAAGGGGATAAAATTAATGGAAATGGGAACAAACCTGCAGAGTAGTGTTCATGAGGAGAGTGAAACTTAAGAGAAGGCAGGAACTGAGGAATTTATGTAATGCTGGAGTAAATTAAAATAGTTATACATACTTCATGAAAATAAAAAAAAGAAGTTATGTTCTTACCGTAACGTTCCATGTTTGTTGTCCATCTAGTCCTTTATTCTCACATATGGGTCAGATCTGATTTGTCGGATCCATCCAGCTCGACACCTTCAGCAAAGCTCGTGGGCTACATTTTTACCTACATATATGTATTCTCACTTGTGGGACCACGTCCCTAGCAACATAACTATTGGGTGACTCAAGGCCCAACTAGCTGCACACATATTATCCAATGATACTCTAGCATGGAAAGCGGCAGAGGTGGCAATAGATCTAGTAGAGTGGGCTTTAACACAATTTGGAAGGGTCTTGTTATTAGAATTGTAAATATAGGATAAACAAGATGTTAGCCATTTGGATAAATGTGATCTTAAAAACTGGGCAGCCTTTCTTTGTATCTGAGAATGAAACAAAAAGTTGTTCTGACTTCCTGACTTCCAAAGTCCTGTGTAAATAAAAATGTAATTGCCTATGAAAATCAAGTAAGTGCAAAGAATATTCTCCTTTATTTTGAAAATTGGGGAAGAAAACCGGAAGGTCAATAGACTGGTTCCGAGTATTTCCCGTAACCACCTTGGGTAGGAAAGATGGACTGGTGCGCAACACCCTATCTTTGTGAAGGTTAGACATGGGTGGTTTCTGGACAAAGCTTGTAATTCAGATATCCTTCTAGCAGAAGTAATTGCCACCAAGAAAAAGGTTTTCCATGAAAGATGCTTCAAATCGCATGTGGCAAAAGGTTCAAATGGAGGACATATAATGTTTGTTAAAATGAAATTTGGATCTCAAGGAGGTACTGGGTGTTTAAGAAGAGGCCTTAACATGGCAGTGCCTTTCAAAAAGGCTTTGCAAAGCCTATGAGCCATGATAGGGCGGTCATTATCTCCTGTATGAAAATTAGAGATTACCACTAGTTGAACTTTGTCAGACCCTGAGAGCTTCTCAACAAAATGGGTAAAACTTGGTTCCCCCTTGTTTGTTTATGTACCATACTACCGACATGTTGGTCTGAATTGCAAATGTCCCTGTGGGAAGAAAGTCCTGAAATGTTTGCAATACTAAAAGCATCGTTCTCATCTCTTGGACATTTATATGCAGGTGAGCCTCATGATCTTGCCACATTCCTTGAACGGTCTTCCCCAGAAAATGCCCCCCACCCCACCCTACCTGGGAAGCGCAAGTGGTCACTGTGGCTAGAGGTTGTGAGAGAATAAAGGAACAGCCCTGTAGAACGGATTGTGAGTGGAGCCACCACTGCAGAGCTTTCTTGCAGGCCTCAGTTATATTCATCCTGAGGGACATAGGAAGTTCCAAGATCGAACACTGAGCAAACAGCATCCACTGGAGTACCCTCATATGGAGGTGAGCTACAGGAACTAGAATGATGGAAGCAGCCATTTTCCCTAACACCTGCAGAACCAGTTTTGCAGTAGTTTTGGACTTCTTTAGTAGTGTCCAGATGAGATGACGCAGATCGTGTACTCTGTTTGGAGAGGGTCTTGCTATCTGAATGGCTGTATCTATTTCTCCTCCTATAAATCTTAACGATTGCGATGGTTGAGCACAGACTTTTCATAATTTACGGTTGAGTAAGTGATGCCTGATTGGGGCGGATACGAGCCAGTCGTCCAGGTATGGAAATACATGGATTCCCTTGCACCTCAGGTGAGCTGTCACTACTGCCATACATTTGGTGAACACTCTAGGAGCTGTAGTGTGACCCAACGGCAGAGCTCGGAAGTGGAAGTGACTGTCTCTCAGCCAGAAGCGCAAGAACCTCCTAGACCATCTGTCAATTTTGATATGGTAGTACGCTTCTTTGAGGTCTACAGGGCACATCCAGTTGTCTTTTCCCAGGAAGAGAAGTATCGACTGCAGTGTTACCATCCAGAACCTTGTCTTCTTTACTGATTTGTTTAGGTTATGGAGATGTAGAATGGGTCTCCAGTCCCCTGTTTTCTTTGGAACTAAAAAGAATTTTGAGTAGGTTCAGATGCTTTCTGGTCTGTGGGGACTTCTTGGATGACTCTTTTGTGTAGCAACTTTTGAATTTCTATAGTTGCTTGTTCCTTTTGACTGGGTGGAACATCTGGAACAACTTTGTTTTTGAGGACAGGAAGGGAGAAAGGGATATATCCTCTGGATATTATGTCTTGCACCCATTTGTCATTTGTTATGCTTTGCCAGGTTTCCCGGTGCAGGGATAATCGTCCCTCGACTGCCTCCAGAGGGGAGCAATCAGGCACTCCTTCAGGAGTGCTGGAAAGGTCTTCCAAAGAAAGATTCCCTGGAGTGTTGATTTTGCGGACCCCCCCCCCCCGCTGCGAAAGTGACATCTCCCGTTGTTGTTCCCCCCTCTACCCCTGGGGGAACTTTCACTTTGTGTGTCCTGACAGGACCTCTGTGATTTTCTGAGCCACACTTTTCTACTACCTTTTTGGTCCTTGGGAAAGGGTCTGGTAGGACTGGAGAAATGTACTCTAACACCAGACAAGGTCCTACCTTCTTGTTCACACCCGGTAGTGTTTCCTTCACTTTTGGCCCAAAGAGGGATGAGCCATCAAAGGGGTTGTTAATGAAGAAAGATGAAGGGCTTAGCGAAATTGCAAAGGCGAACCAAAGCCTGTCTCCGGAGAGAGATACCTGAGCCTGCTGCTCTACTCGTTCCACCTACTGTGTAAGAAATCAGCCTCATGGAAGAGTTGACTACTGAATTTAAGGTAGTGAGCTGAGCATTGACATCCTCTGCCGCTGCACTGGCTACAGTTCCTTGAAGGGAGTCTGATAACTCTTTAATCAGGTTCCTCTGCAGACTTGTAAAGTGAGTTAGGTAATTTAGGGACCAGAAGGCAAAGGTTGCTGATGCGAAGACACGCTTCCCATATCTATCCATAGTCCTGGAGTCTTTAATAAGAAGATGGATAAAGGTACTCATTTCAGAGTTCTTTTTTGGTGGCTGCTGCCACAACCATGGCATCAACTCTAACCTTTTGTAAGAAAATTTTTGTCTTTGGGGGCAGTGATGTATTCATCTGGCCTCTTAGGAGTAGGATCTATGGTATCAGGGCTCTCCCAGGCCTCTTGAGAGACAAGGTCAATAAGCTCAACAAAAGGTGGAGTGATTCAAGAAGTTGAAGGGCAAGACACAAAGGCCTTCAGGAATACTGACTCCTCAGCAGAAGGGGTGGAGGACTGTGAATCACCTCTCTGTTTCAACAGTTCTAGGATGTCTGCAAAGGATACATCTTCAGGAGGTGATCATGGGGACCCTTCTGCCTCATTGAGGTCAGTATTAGATGTGAAGGACTCCTCTGGGGAGTCTAGATGCTTCCTCTTACATGTCCTCTTCTGAGGGACTTCTTCAGTGGGATAGTCTGGACAGGTTTCAGGGCAGGGGACAGTACCCTGAGGTACATCCTCAGTTGAGCCCTAGCATCTATGCAGACCTTTGGTGACAGTACGTGAGAAGACAAAGGCACCTCACATAAAGAGGGAGGAAGAACCGATGAAGATGGAGTCTCAGACTATGAAGAAGTCAAGGCCCTCCTCACTGCCTCGAAGGCAGACCCTTCCCGCTCCGAAGAGATCACAGGAAACAACACACAAGTTGTTGTCACAGAAGGACACTCCAGGGCTAAAGTTTTGCAGCTCCAAAGCAAAGGAAGGAGCTGAGCTCACCTGTGCCGTGGCCCCCAGGGACAAAAATCAGCTCCAAAGCAGCACAAAAAGTCTCCTTGAACCCGACAGGGGAGCGTCGGCTCATAAAGGTCTCCAGCTCCAAAGGCAGGGAAATGCTCGGGGCTGATGTTGGAACCGGGTATGCTAGGCATCCCGGAGCTGACATCAACACAAGCTGGATGTCAGAAGCTTCCAGCTCCAAAGCAGGAGGATTGATCAGAGGAGGAACTATGGCAGGAGAAAAAGTTTTTGTCTGAACCGATTCCTTTGGGCTCAGATCCACAAGAATTCTGGCCAAAGCAGGCGTCTTTAAAAGTCTCTCCATGACCATGTCCACATCTTCATCTGACAGACTCCTGGTGGACCTAGTGGATAGGGAAGGAGATCTTGAAGGAGTCAAAATCGGAGAATGGAGGCTAGAAGAAATCTTTAATACTGAAGGAGATCAGCTCCTGTGTTTCTGTGCCGAGGATGTTGTCGGATCCCATGGAGATCCCTGCTCCAAGGAAATACTACAGCCAGGAGTGAATGTCAGATCTGATGGAGCTTTCGGATCAGTCAATTCTGGAGCTTTGTGCTTCAGTTCCAACGAAGAGCTCAGCTCCAATGAAGGTCTCTTTGGTGGTTTGTCTAATTTTTCTGCAGATATAGTCTCACAGAAAGGCATTTTCAAAAGGCCTTTCAATATTAATTTGTTCTCACGTTGCATCAAAGCCCGTTGGTTAAAATCATGGCAGATGGAACAAGACTCTTGTAAGTGTATAGCTCGTAAGCAATATACGCACAAAGTGTGTGAATCGCTAAGGGGCATTTTCTTACTGCACTTCTCACACTTTTTAAAACCTAAAGGCTTGTTGTCCTTTTGAGACATTTTCAAGAAAAATATATGAAGATGGAAAAGGTACACAATCACTCAAAACAATTTAAGTCCTCTAACTTAAATGGACTTAAGATACTCTCTCACACAAAGAAAGGATTTAAGGTTTAAAAGTTTAAAGGTTTTAGTAACAAGGAGAGGAGCGTCCTATAACTTAAACGGACGTTCCTAAAGCGCCCTCTATCTTAAACGGATGCAAGGCGACAAGGAAGTGCTAAAGGGATATAAAGTAGAAAAGGAAATATATATGTAAAAATATAAGAAATATTTAGAAATACCTATCAAAAAGTTTGTACTTAGCCCAGAGCTATGACTGACTGAACCTATTCGCTGCGTGGCAAATGAGATCTGAGGTAATCAAGGAGAGGGATTATGGGTAAAAATGTAGCCCACGAGCGTTGCTGAAGGCCTCTAGCTGGAATATTGGTCAAGACAGATCAGACACATCGAACCTGACCCACAAGTGAGAATAAAGGCAAGATTGATAACATCACATTAAATGTTAGTACGGTTTGTTTCCTTTTCTATTATTTTTATTTTATTTATTTTACATTTGTTGACTGGGCTGGTCTAACTGGAATACAAATCCATTTTCAGTAGAGGCCCAGGGAGAAAAGCTCCAACACAAACACAATATATACAGTGAAAGTTGTCACAATTCAGAGAAGTAAAACAGTAGTTAAAAAGTTCTAAACAGTTTCAGCCATACAGACTTGATGCAGTTGTCATTACAAGAGTACATGGCTCATGATGAGGAGATATGAAAAACAAAAATATAAAACAAAATAGTTGTGTACTTGTGCAAGAATAAAATAGCATAATAAAGTTGTTTACTTATACAATTGTACCAAGTGATACAGTGAAATACAAGATTTATAGGAAACAGAAAGAGGATGTCAGTAGATATAACATACTCATATTAGAAGCAGAGAACACATAGGAAATAGACAAAAAGTTAGTCAGGGTTAGTACAAGGGCATAGCCAATGAGTACTGAGAAATTGTTTTAGTTTCTGTTTAAAAAGTGTTATAGAGGACAGAGATAGGAGTTCAGAGGGAAGTATGTTCCAATGTTTGCCTACAGAGTTAGAGAACAACGAATCTCCAGCTGAGTTGTTGGATTTGCTGGTAGTAATAAGTAACTTATTAGAAGAGCGTAAATTCTTAAGATTGTTGTAGGGGGTTATGAGAGTAGTCATTATAGGTGTACAGGTGGGGTAATACAGGATCTTATGGATAATAGCAAGTTGGTGAAATAGTATGTGGTTTTGGAACTCTAGCCATCCTAATTGTTTTAGGTTGTTACAATGATGTGTTCTAAAAGGAGAACCTGTGGCAAATCTAGCAATACTATGATAGGAGGTAGCAAGTCTGTTGAGGTTGTTTTTTGAGAGATTGGTAAATATGGGTGAAGGATAGAGTAGGGTAGAGATTAAATGAGTTCTAGCTATAGTGGTTTTGGCTAAAGGAGTAAGAAAGGGTCTGATTCTGTAAAGGGATCCCAGTTTCTTATTTACTGTTTTTATAGTGATGTTAATATGAGTATCGAAGTTTAGATTATTATCTATGGTTATTCCAAGAAGTTTAGTGGTTAGGTCAGGAGATATAAGAGTCCCGTTCTTGGATATAAGAGTGAAATTAAGAGGGGTTGACCTGCGAGTAGGAGCAAAGAGGAGAAGTTTAGTTTTTTTAGGGTTAAGTAGGAGGCAACGGTTTAAAAACCATTGCTCAACTGTATTAAATGCTTTTTGTGTCAGGGACTGTAGCTCGGTAGGAGTTTTAGCTGAGCAAATAATGGTGGAGTCGTCTGCATATTGAATGCAGGTTGCATGTGGAATTGCTTGGTGGAGGTCGTTAATGAAAATGGAAAATAACAGTGCGCCTAATATGGAGCCCTGGGGAACACCAAGGGAAATGGGGAGGTGAGAAGATATATTGTTTTCCCATAGTACTGCCTGTTGCCTATTATCTAAGTAGGATTTGAACCATTTTAAGGCTAGTGTATCAAGAAAAAGAGATTTAAGTATTTCTATAAGGAGCTGGTGGTTAACCATGTCAAAAGCCTTAGATAAATCAATGAAGACAGACGAGGAAAGAGTATTCTTATTACGGTTTGAATTTATACAGTTTATGAAGGAGAGTAGAGCTGTGGTGGTACTGTGGTTAGGTCTAAAGCCATGTTGACAGCTGGCAAGTAGGTTATTTTCAATAAGATGGGTGAGTAGTTGCTTATGGACACACTTTTCCATAATTTTTGCTAGTGGAGAGAGTAGAGCTATTGGTCTATAGTTTGAAATGTCAATGGAGTTTCCGCCTTTATGAAGGGGGATGATATGTGAGATTTTCCAGATAGATGGGATATATCCTTCGGTTATAGTTCTGTTTATTAGTATGGAAATGGGGAATGCTATGGCTTTGGCTCCTTTTTGCAGGTATTCTGCAGGTAGATGGTCAGCAGAGGGGGTAGTAGGTTATAATTTTTCTGGAAGAGAGCAAATGAAGGAAGTAGGAATAGGTTTTAGCTGAAATGATGGAATCGGGTAAGTTAGTGAGGTGTTTAGATTAGGGGAACTTGGAGATAATTGCTTAGCTAGTGTTTGAATGGCATCTGTAAAGAAAGAATTAAAGGCATTGGCAGTTTGTGTTGGATTCTCATGGCTAGAGTCTTGTGGGCTTGGAGTAGTAGACTGGCCTGGGTGTAGGAGTTTGTTGATGCTGGACCAGAATTTTTGTGGGTTCCTTTGGTTAGTTTGTTGTAGTTGGATGTAAAAGTTTTGTTTATCTAATAGTATAGCTTTTTAGTAGTATTTCTAAGTTGTCTAAAGGTTTGGTGGTCTGTAAGATTCCTGGTAGTGTGCCATTTTGCCCAAGATTTGTTTCTAAGGAGAATTTTCTGTTTGGTAACTATGGTGAGCCAAGGGGCAGCGTTAGCTTTATTTCTAATAGAGCGTACTGGGGCATGCTGGTCAAGGATGGCTAAGAATTTAAAATTAAAGTAGTCAACTGCTTTATCTAGAGGGAGTATTTTTAGTGGTGACCAACTGCAGTGTTTGAGTTCTAGTTGGAAAAGTTCAGGGTTGAAGATTTTTTTAGTCCGTATTGTCTGATAGGTATTTGGGTTAGGTATGCTAGTTTTGTGTCTGATGATATATGTAAATGAGTGGTCACATATATGTACCTATATTACTTAATATAATGTATAATAAAGATGTTTAAAAACACTGCAATAAAGCTGTAGAGTTTTAAAAAATAAAATATTCTTTTTTATACAAACTTCTCATGACGTCCTCAGAGGAACTTCAAAGCAAGTGCCCTTATCTTGCTAAATTCCCCAGAAATGGTGATCACCTTAAGTGTGTGTTCTGATAAATGGAAAACCACGGTTCTGGCAAGTTTGAAAATTGTTCTTCTTAAAAAAGTACCTTGTCATTAATAACTAGGAATTATACAAGCACAATGGAATAACAAAAACACAGACAGTGGCAGATACATACACATAAACAGTTTGTGTGTGTGTGTGTGTGTGTGTGTGTGTGTGTGTGTGTGTGTGTGTGTGTGTGTGTGTGTGTGTGTGTGTATGCACATACATCAAACTATAAACAGAAAATAATACTTAACATGTTTAATGATTTTTTCATGTATTGAGTTATCCACACCGCAGTGTTGCCTTTTGTATGGCAGTCAAATTGCAGGTAGCTTGAAATCTTAACATACTAGGGCAACCTGCTACCAGATTCTAAAGCAAGGCACCCATATACACTGTTAAAGTCAACAAATGATTTAATGTAGTTAACAGTAAATATTAAAAGAAAAAAATACAAATTTTAAAATATTTGACCTGAAGGACTTGTGTTTATCCTGACTTCTTACCTGTATTTCTTCTCGCTCCTTCTTGTCAGGAACAGCTCTTGCTGCTGCTGCATATTTCTCAAAGACTTTGCGTTCTTTCTGTAGCTTCCTCAATTCTTCTTTTTTATATTCCTCCAAATTAGATAATTCAGTCTTTTTTTGTTGTTCAAACTCAGCAATCTCTTTCCTAAACAAGAAAAAAACTCTCATTAACACTAACTTTCAGACTGGGAAAAAAAACTGTGAAGACAATACAGTCGTCTAATGGTTAAGATTTAGATTCGAAAATTTGGTTCAGTTCCCAAACTCAAGCAGAATCACAATCACTTGCTCTAAGGGTACAGAAAAAAAGGGTTTATTTATTTATTTATTTTACATTTGTTAACCGGGAAAGTCCAACTGGATACATATCCATTTTCAGCGGAGGCCCTGGGAGAAAAGCTCCAAGCAACAGATAAACAATTAACATGCAGGTTACAGTGATATTCAGCAAATTAACAAAGATCAAAAGAGAAAAACAAAATAGGCTACATATTTAAGAAAAATTCAAAGTAAGGTAACATTTAGATATGAGAAAGAGGGAGAGGGAAAGAAATATAAAGGGAAAAGATAAACATATAAGAGAAGTGTGGGTATAGGAAAAGGATGATCATTAAGAAAGAAAGGAAGAATGAAATAAGAGAAGGGTTGGTTAGGTAGGAAGCAGCAGAGGCTGAAAATGAGGTTATAGTCCTGATAATGGAAGCTAGAGAGAAATAAAGGGTTAAAAGAATATAACTGAAGGAGGGTAAGGAGAGAATAAAGGGGAATTCCATTTGAGAGCTAAGATGGATTAATAGATTCTTTGAATAAAGTTGGGTTTGATAGGGACTAGAGAGTGAGACAAACTTTTTGTCATAACTCAGTCTGAATATTGTGTGGGTTAGTCAGGGTTTAGACACAGACATAGCCAGTCACTGTGCATGTGTTTTTTCAGAGATATTTTGAAATGAGGCAAGGAGCAATTGGTGGTTAGGTCAGCAGGAACGGAGTTCCATTTTTTCCAGCAGAGTTGGAGAATAGGGAATCTCCGGCTGAGTTGTTGGCTTTGGTCGTTTGTACTAGCATTCTGCTGGATGAGCGGAAGGACGCTAGATTGCAATATGTGATAATAATATTAGCTAGACTGGGGGTGTGGGTAGGTTGGTGGAGGATTTTATGAATTACTATGAGTTGGTTATACTATATTTGGTTGGGTAGTTCTAGCTAGCCTAATTTGTGAAGATTATGACAGTGGTGGGTTCTGTATGCTGAGCCTGTGGTGAATCTTTCTATATTGTTGTAGCAGCTAGTAATTTTGTTGAGATTTGATTTGGATAGATTAGTGAGGATGGGTGAGGCATAGAGAAGGGATGACAGAAGATGTGTGCGCGCTATGGCTGTTCTGGCAGTCGGGGTTAGAAATTTCTTAATCCTATACATGGAGCCTATTTTTTTGTTTACTGTTTTAATGGTTTTGTCTATATGGGCATTGTAGCTTAGACTGTTATCAATGATTATACCTAGCAGTTTAGTGCATGGTTCTGGAGAACTTATGGTGCCATTATGAGAAGAGACTGAAAATATTGGTGGTGTTAGCTTACGGGTGGGGGAGAAAAGGAGAAGTTTGGTTTTGTTTGGGTTCAATAAGAGCTGACGATTATTAAGCCAGTTCTCTACTTTGTTGAAGGTGGTTTGGGATAGGGATTGTAATTCTGTGTGAGTTGCGGCAGTGCAGATTAGCGTACAGTCATCTGCGTATTGTATAGAAGTAGCATGAGGGATAACTTTGGGCAAGTCATTGATGAAAATAGAGAAAAGGGGGGACCCAGAATAGAACCTTGGGGTACTCCTAGGGTGACAGGTAAAAGGGGAGATAGATGCTCTTTCCACAGGACTGCTTGTTGTCTACCGTGCAGGTAAGAGTGGAACCAGTTGATTTCTGGGTTTTCTATGGACAGAGATTTGAGAGAGTCTAAGAGTAGGTTGTGGTTTACCATATCGAATGCTTCTGACAAATCAAGGAAGAGGGCAGAGGAAAGCAGGTTTTGATTGCAGTTGTGATTTATTGTGTGGGAGAAGGAGAGAAGGGCAGTGGTAGTACTATGGGTTGGTCTGAAACCATGCTGGGATGAGGCTAGGAGATTATTGTGGGTGAGGTGGTTTAAAAGTTGCTTTTGTATGCATTTCTCCATTATTTTGGCTAGTGAAGATAGTATGGCGATAGGTCTGTAATTAGAAAGTTCAGTGGAGTTTCCACCTTTATGAAGTGGAATAATATGAGCAATTTTTCCAAATGGGGGGAATGTAGGATTCCTGGATAGATCTATTGATTAAGATGGAGATAGGATAATCTATTAAATTAGCAGCATTTTGTAGAAACTGTGCGGGAAGTAGGTCTGCTGCCAGGGGGATAGGTTTTAATTTCTTTAGCAAGGATTTGATATAGTATGTAGGGATACACTCGAATTTTAAGGTGGGGGGGGGTTTTACCTGATTAGGTGTGATTGTAGAAGAGGAGGAAGGAGATAGATTATTAGCGAGGGATTTGACAGTTTTGGTGAAGAAAGTGTTGAAGCTATTTGCTACAGATTCAGGGGGTAGGTGTAAGGTAGTTGAGGGGGTGGGGGTAGAAGATTTCCCTGGGTGTCGTAGTTTATTCAAACCTGACCAAAATTTTTGAGGTTGATTTTGGTGCTTTTGCTGTAAGTTGAAATAGTAACTTTGCTTGTCTAGCAGAATGGATCTTTTTGCTTCGTTTCTTAATTGTTTGAATAATATGTGGGCTTGAGAGGATTTGGTATTTCTCCATGAGATCCATGCTGTATTTCTGGCTGTACATTTTGTCTAGTAGTATTGGTTAGCCATGGAGCTATTTTGTTTTTGGTTCTGATTCTATGTGTGAGAGCATAACTGTCTAGGATGGCCAGGAACCTGGTGTTGAAATTTGAGACTGCTTGGTCAAGGCGGAGTAGTTTAAGACTGGCCTATCTGCATGAGCTTAAATCAGATATGAAACTATTTAGGTTAAAGTTCTTTGTATACCTAAGAGTTTTAAAGGTGGTTTGGTGGGGCAAGCCATCTCTTTTTCTCATTATGTAGGTTAGCAGGTGATCACTCATGACTTCAGGTTGGGTGCCTGATTTGTATAACTGAGGTTTGTTATTTATTAAGATCCAGTCTAAGATGCTTTCCTTACTGCTTGGTTTGTTGATTCTAGTGGGGGTAGTAATTGTTTGGGAGAAACCATGTAAGTTAATGTGGGTAGTGGGGAAGTTAGCAGAACAGGTTGTCTAGTCGATGTTGAAGTCCCCAAGAATGACTGTTTCTGGGGGGTGGGTGGAGGATAACTAATGGAGGGTACTTTCTAAGATGCTTATGTTATTGCCTGGGGGAATATAACTAACACACTATGTTAATAGATTTATTATTGTTAAGTTGGATTCTTGAGAGGATAGTTTCGGTATTGGTGGCAACTAGGTCTTGTGGGATGCTAACCGTGGATAATTCGAGGGTGGATTTGTATATAATGGCAACTCCCCCTCCTTTTTTGCCTTTTCGATCCATTCTAGTAATATTGTAGCAGGGGGGAGTATTTCATTGTCAGGGATGGTGGGTTTGAGCCAGGTTTCAGTAAGGCAGAAAACTTCAGGGGAGTGGCTATCTAGTAGAGCATGCAGCTCTTGGAGTTTATTTTTTATGCTTCTGATATTTAGGTGACAGACTAGAAATGCTTTGGGGGCATTATGTGAATTTCTTATGTTGGTAGGAGTTTTTCTTTTGGTGTAAGTGGTAGCTGGTGAGTTTGGGCCTGGGTTAGGATGGATGTCGCCGTCAGCTATGAGGTTAGGTAATAAATTCCTTATGAGTTTGGTGAACTTTAGTAGGAGTTGGTAATAGCTTTTAGTCTTTGGGTTTAAGTAAGTAGTTTGTATAGGATGGAGAGGTTTTGGAGTATCGCAGTAGGTGAGGAGGTGGAGTAGTATTACAGGAGGGGTGTGTGTTTGGGTATATATGGTAGTGACTGATGTTGGAAGCTGACAGGCAGGTAGTGGAATTCGTAAGCGGTAAGCATACAAAGTATTAAAATTGGGGGTATGAGGTAGTACAATGGTTTAAGTTTTGGAGTTGTTGAGGTGCTATGTATAGACATAGTGGCTAGTGTGCTAGATAGGTTAAGAGAATAAAGGTGTGGTGATGTAGTAGATTGAGTGTACGAGAATTGGGAAAATGGGGTTGGGTGATATGAAGGATGGGTTGTGATAGGTTGAAAGTGGTTAGTGGGACTGACCAATTAGTGGGGGGTGTGGTTTGGTAAGTGTAGGAGTAGTGGGGGCGGGTGGGAATTGGGGGCAGGGTAGGAGAGTGGAGTGAGCCCACTGGGTGAACGGAGTGGGTACAGCCAGAGAAGGACCAAGTGCAGGGAAAACAATCAGTGGAGTGCTGATTGTTAGGGTAAGTTAAAAGGAGATAGTGAAATGTGCAGTTGCAAAAAATGGAAGAAGTGGGGTTAAGAGAGAAACAATGCCGGCAGTGATTTTCTGTGGACAGTGGCAGTTGATGAAATGCAGATCAAAAGAGTGCACTTGATGTGATGAAACATCAACCACTTAATACCTGACTAAATACAGGAAAGACTTGCAATATTAAGAGCAGGAAGGGGGCTTAACCATTAACCATCTTTGAGATGGCTGATGTGACCATAAACTGCAACTTTTGGATAAGATTCCAAGCAATGGAATCCTAGATTTGAAGTGTTACATAATCTGTTGAAGCACAGCCATGTCAAAACCTGTCTGTCTTTACGGCTGTGCTTCTAACTTGCAGCATTTATTTTTACTTTATTTTAATGCATCTATTTTTTTTATTTTATTTTAATCAATCAATGTATCTATCTAGATTAGTTTATCAAGGTAGACAGCACTAACCTCCACGGACCTCTTCCAGGCTCAGTGTGGGTGTGAAATAAATGTGTTGTTAAAAATATTACAGTACACAATAGTGAAAAAGTACAGAATACATAATAAACATATAACAGCAGTACACTGAACTGTATTTAGTGAAACTCATAACACTGAACTGAAAAATAATTAAAAAGATGGGTGTGTAAAAGGTAAACGGGAGATGACTGACACAGATAAGGGTTGGAGGAGGTTACTGGCACTAAGAAGGTGGACTGTAAGGTATAAAGGATGTACATGTCAGTAAGATACAAGCAGTACAGTAAAGCGAATTATTAAAGTTATGGTTATAGTAGGGTTGGGTTTATGTTACTTCACTGTTTGAAAAGTAGTGTGACATCTGTCCTTTTTCTTAGGTGAAAGAGAATGGATTTTCTGAAATGTGGGCATTTTGTTCTGTCCCTAATGTCAGTGAGTAAAGCTTACCAAAGTTTTGATCATAAGACTGAAAATGTATTGGTTTGTGCATTATTTGGTTTAAGTGCTGATGTGAAAGACTAGGTTTGGTTGAGATCTGAGATTACAGGTATGTCCTCCTAACAGTGAGTCTTCCAGTAAGGTAGGGGAAGGAGTTTTGGTTAAAAAGTTTGAACAGGAGGGAAATGAAGCGAAGGTCTGCTCTCTAACTGATGGATAGCCAATAAGCCTTTTCTAAAACTGAACAGTAGTATTTGGATTTGGGAGCTATGGTGACGAAAGAAGGAATATATTTTAATAATTCAGCGAGAACTGAAATGGGTAGGAGTTAAACCAAACCAGAAAAAGTCTAAAGGATCTGATGATGGAAGTAGGATAGCTGGGTTTTATTTTAATTAAAAATATAAGAAAATATTCCAACTTTTACCTGGAAGCAAAGATTCATATACGTACAGAGGCCAGACAGAGATAATGGATAAAACACAGTTTACAATGAATATGTGGAACTCATTTAAAGTATCACTAAGAAAAAGCTTAACTGATTAATGCACTTACACTGGGTCAGTATATTTATTATACTGGAGTGGTAAATTCACAGGAGAAGATGGAAAAACAGATGGGGGATCTAGGTCTGTTAGTGTTTGTTTCTCACCTAAACCCCAAGAACAGAGGGACTATTATAATGAAGGAAAAATAAATGTCTCGACTCCTGTCATCTTCTTTTTATCTTTATTTTTTGTGATACTTGTAGTGGTCAGTAAAAAATATATATTACTAGGTCAGACATTAAAAAATATAAAGGCATGTAACATGATATAGCTAAGAGAAAAGATATGGGACATGTAGACTGATGAATACGAGTATGTGACAGAAAAATATGTTTGAAATTTAATACTGGAGGTAAAGGACAAGACAGACCTAAATGGTATAAAGAAACTACACAGGAATTATATTTATCAGACTCCTAGGGAAAAATGAAGAAGGGAAAACAGAAGCTATGACAGAAGACAAGAAAGATTTAAAGATATGAAGGAAAAAGGCAGACTATATATGAAAATTAACGTTATGAAAACTGTCAAAAGTAAGACGAAATACAAGCAATATCAAGAAAGGATGTTCCTAGTACAAGGCTGAGGTGTAGAAGAAACTATGACAAGTGCGATTTTGGAATGCAGAAGAACTGGGGAGCTATGGAGTTCAATAAAAGAAAAAAATGTTTAAGGGGAAACAAGAAAGGAATAAAAATAAAGAAATAAAAAAGACATCTACACTTACTCCTGAGGCATTAATAACTAAGAGGAGTACACTGATAGGATTCTAGTAAGGTATACATATTTAATGGCAGATGGGAAGTAATGTTTAAAATGAGAAGTTATGTACCTACCATAACGTTCCATGTTAGTTGTCTTCTCTCGCCTTCTTTCTTGCTTGATGGGTTTGGAGCCGATCCTCGGCTCCGACTCGGCACTTTGCTAAGCTCGAGAGTCACTTTTACCAGCTCGAGGCAGCCCCATATCCCATGATGCAAGGCGGTAAGTACCCAGATCTCGTTTGGTACCTATAGGCAATAACACCTAGCACAAAAAACTTCCCAGAAGGAAGAAAGGCAAAAAGCCTAAAGGATGGGCTATAAGGTAGACTAGAACTAGCTGGTCTTAAGACTCATTATTCCATACAGGGAGAAAAAGGTCTGTCCAGGCCAGGGGGCAGGAGGGAGGGTCGCAAGAAAGAAGGCGAGAGAAGACAACTAACATGGAACGTTATGGTAGGTACATAACTTCTCAATGTTAAGTTGTCAATCTCGCCTTCATTCTTGCTTGATGGGACCGCGTCCCTAGCACCTCTATCCTGGGTGGCTCAATGGAACAGACTCTTGAGAACTGTAGAGCCAAAACTGTCTCTATCCCTGGAGGCCAAATCCAATTTGTAATGAGAAACAAAGGTATTAGGAGTGGCCCAAGTGGCTGCTGCACAAATAGTGTCTAAAGGAAGTCTAGCCTGAAAAGCTGTAGAAGTGGCTAAGCTTCTGGTTGAATGCGCTTTAGGTTTTGAGCACAGCTGTTTTCCACTGAGCTGATAGATTTCAGAGATGGTGGAAGAAAGCCATCTAGATAAGGTCACTTTGGAGACAGGGAGGCCTTTCTTGTTTTCAGCATAAGAAAGAAAGAGCTGATCGGATTTCCTGAATTGTTTTGTTCTGTCCAAATAATATCTGAGTTGGCGGTGAACATCAAGATAATGTAATTTTTGTTCCGATCTGTTTGAGTAATTAGGGAAAAATATAGGGAGGTCAATAGATTGGTTCAAATTATTTTTCGAGGCCACCTTGGGCAAAAAGGTTGGATTAGTTCTCAAGGATACCCTGTCTTTGTGGAAGACCAAATAAGGGGACGAACAGAGAGCATGAAGTTCTGACACTCTCCTTGCCGAGGTAATAGCAACAAGGAAGAGCGTTTTCCATGAAAGAAATTTCAGGGAACATGAAACAGCTGGCTCGAAGGGAGGAAGAATTAAGGATGTCAGCACTAGATTTAGGTCCCATTGAGGAGGAGGACTCCTGACTGGAGGTTTCAAGAGAAAAATTCCTTTTAGAAAGGCTCTACAAAGCCTGTGGGACATAATGTTGTGATCTGCAAACCCGACATGAAAATTCGAGATAGCAGCCAACTGAACTTTGACCGTGGAGGATGAAGAGCGCGAGTGGAAGATTTCCGCTAAGAAATCCAAAACTGCTTGAACAGGGGCAGTAAAAAGATCTATATTTTTAGCTTTCGCCCAACAAGAGAAACGTTTCCACTTGCTGGTATAAATCCTTCTAGTAGAGGATTTAAGGGAAGCCACTATGCTATGATATCCCTAACAGGATTAGAGATCATAGGAAGCCTGGCTAAGGAAGGAAGTGGAGCAACCAAGCTGTGAGGTTGAGAGAAGGAATAGACCGATGCAGCTGACCCGATTGGTGAATCAGAAGGTCTGGCACTGGGTCCAGATGCCAAGGCTGCACCAACAGGTGACGATAGAGGAACGGAAACCAAATTTGTCGAGGCCAATAGGGAGCAATGAGAATCATTTTGGCTCTCAAAACGGTGGCTTTCTGGAGTACTTGTGGAATCAATGGAAAGGGAGGAAAGGCATAAAGAAGTCCCTGGGGCCAATCCTGGGTTAGAGCGTCTCTGGGGGGATGGCCTGGTAGTGGGAAGAGAGAAAAGAAGTCTGGGCATTTGCTGTTTTGGGGAGTAGCAAAAAGATCGCAACATGGGCGGCCCCATTCTAGAAAAATCTTGTCCACTATAGATTGTTTGAGAGACCACTCGTGAGGCATGAGAATAGCTCTGCTCAATCTGTCCGCTAGAATGTTGGTTTTCCCAGGGATATGCGTTGCTACCAGAAACCGATGAGAGGCGATCGCCCATTGCCAAAGTCTGAGAGCTTCTCGACACAAGGGGTAGGACTTGGTTCCGCCCTGTTTGTTGATATACCATACTACAGACATGTTGTCTGTGTGAACTGCAATTGTTCCCAAGGGAAGAAAGTCGTTGAGGGCTTGCAACGTTAAAAGCACTGCTCTCATCTCTAGGACATTTATGTGCAGGTGGAATTCGAATGGTTGCCACGTCCCATGAACCATCCTGCCCTGATAATGACCCCCCCCACCCGATCAGGGAGGCGTCCGTAGTGACTGTGGCTACCGGGGCCGGGGATACAAAGGGTTTGCCTTGATGAATCTGGGGAGAAGAAATCCACCATGATAGATGATTCTTGCAAATTTGTGTCACCAGGATTTGGTGACTCATGGGAAGTTGTTGGTAAGACCACTGGGTGAACAACATCCATTGAAGAAGACGCATATAGAAGCGGCCAGTGGAAGAAGGGTAATGGCCGCAGCCATGAGGCCCAACACCTTCAGAACCATTCTGGCTTGCACCTTTTTGCAGGCTAGGATGATCTTCACATGACTTTGGATATCTGAGATTCTTTGGTCTGTGAGGGTTGCTGACATCCGAACAGTGTTTAAGTTTGCGCCTATAAAAGTAATAGATTGGCAGGGCAATAAGTAGGATTTTTCGTAGTTGATCGAAATTCCTAATTGAGTGCATAGATTTAGGGTATAATCCCTGGCTTGAAGAAGTTGATGCCTGGTGGTGGCTGAAAGGAGCCAGTCATCGAGATACGGAAACACCTGGAATCCTTGACGTCTCAGGAGAGCCGTGACCACTGCCATACATTTGGTGAACACTCTGGGGTCTGTAGTGAGACCAAAGGGCAGGGCTCTGAATTGAAAATGACTGGACCCAGCCAAAAGCAGAGAAACCTTCTGGAGCGTCTGTGAATTTTTATGTGATAGTACGCATCCTGCAGGTCTATTGAGCACATCCAGTTGTCCTTTTCTAGGAAGGGCATAATTGACTGAAGTGTGACCATTCGAAATCTTGTCTTCCTCACAGACCTGTTGAGTCTGCTGAGATCCAATATTGGTCTCCAGTCTCCCGTCTTTTTGGGGACCAAAAAGAATCTTGAGTAGATTCCGGGCTCTGAATGGTCTGTTGTAACTGGCTGAATGGCCCTTTTTTGTAGAAGCTTTGAAACTTCTAACTTTGCAATTTACCTTAGACCGGGTGGCACATCTGGAAGGGAATTTTTGTGAGTGAAAGGACTTTCCTCGAAAGGAATCTTGTAACCCTCGGATATGATCGACTGTACTCAACTGTCTTGAGAGAGGGAACGCCAGGCTTCTGGGTACAGCGATAGTCTTCCCCCGACTGCCTCCAAGGATGGACAGTCGGGCAACATCTCAGGGATGCTGGAAGGGCTTGTCAGAGAGAGGCTCTCTGCTTCCCTGGTTTTGTGGACCCCCTCTGCCTCTAGAGCGGCGTCTGTTATTATTACCCCCTCTGCCTCTAGGGGTAAACTGACCACGTGTGTCTGGCGTGACTCTCTGGGATTTACGGAACCACATTTTTTCGCCCTTCTGACCTTTGGGGTAAGGTCTAGAGGGGGTAGAAAAACGGACCCCTACGGCAGAAAGAGTCTTGCCGTCCTGTTCACACCTGGTCAATGTATCCTTCACTTGAGGGCCAAACAATGCTGACCCATCAAAGGGAGAATTGGTGAAGGACGCCTTAAAGGGATCTGCAAAATTACAGAGCCGCATCCAGGATTGACGTCTAAGAGCCACTCCTGTACCCTCGGCTCTACTCGCTCCATCTGCTGCATACGAGATCAGCCGCATGGAGGAGTTAGCTATAGAATTAAGGATTCCTAGCTGAGAAGCAATCTTCTCTTGAGCTCCTGCAGCCATAGGATCCTGCACTACTTCACCTAGTTCCTTAAGGATGTCCCTTTGGAGTCTGGTGAAGTGACATAAATAGTTCAGCGAACGCATGGCAAAGGTCGCGGAGGAGAACATCCGCTTACCATACCTATCCATGGTCCTAGAATCCTTATTAGGAGGATGGACTGGTACGGAAGGATCTGCAAGTTCCTTCTTAGTGGCGGCCGCCATCACCATGGCATCAACAGGGACACCTTTTGTAAGGAATTGCTTTTCAGAAGGGGCTGTAATGAATTTAGACGGCCTCCTAGGAACTGGCTCTACAGAATCAGGAGCAGCCCAAGCCTTTCGAGCAATAACCTCCATAAGGGGTCGAAGGTGGAGACACCCAGGAGGTGGAGGGTCGAGATCCAAACGCCTCTAGGTATACCGACTCATCCTCGGAGGGATTTATGGAGGGCCAGTTTCCCCTCTGTTTTAGGAGTTCTAGGATGTCTGAAAAGGAGACATCCTCAGAGGGGGATCTTGGGGATCCCTCCGACTCATCTAAGTCGGTATCTGAAGTGGTAGGCTCAGGGGAGTCCAGGTGTTTCCTCTTACAAGTCCTCTTGCGCGGAGGATCTCCTGACTGGTCAGGAGAATCCTCGGAAGAGGGGGTTCTTCCCAGTGGGGAAACCTGAGGCGGTGGATCTCTAGGTCCGGGAGCAAGAGAGATGGAAGAGATATCGACAGGCACTGTAGAGGGAGGAGCTAAGGGAAGAGACTGCTGACTGAGCCCAGTGGCCAGCACACTCTTCATCACCTCGAAGGCCCCCCTTCCAGGGAGATCCGAGAGTACCCGTTCCGAAGAAACTGGGACTCCCGGGCCCACCGAAAGGGAAGGCTCCGAGGCAGATGTCGGAGCCGAGCTCACCAAGGCCGAAGCTCCAAGGGGAAGAGCGGGGTCGGACAAGGGTCCGATGCCACTCACCCCCTCGGAGACCAGGGAAGCCTGACCACCGAATCCCTCCAAGGAAGGTCTCGAGGGGGAGATAAGAGTAGATGCAGAAGGTGCAGAAGGAGGGGGTATCTGCCCTTCAGCCATAGCCGTAACTATTCCCGTAGACTCCAGCTCCAAACTCTGTGGTAGAGTCGAAGGAGGAACTTGAAGGGGGTGTGGACTAATAGTCGTCTGTTGAGACTGACTATGAAGCATCTGGGCCAGTGCCTGTGATTTTAATAATCTGCTTACCACCCTCTCTAAATCATGGTCAGATAACCTGGACGACCGAAATGATCGGCTCCGATGGCTCCGTTCCGAAAGAAGAGGTGAGGCCGGAGCCGACAGAATCGGTTCCAAAGAGGGGGACCTGGACCTCTTCCTCGAAGGAACCATCGGAGCCGACAAACCCACTGATCCAGTCGGAGCCGATAATTTTTCGGCTCCGATAGAAGATCTCAATGCATCGGCTCCGGCCGGAGCCGATGCAGGCATCGAAATAGCGGTGTCAGAGCCGGTCGGCGCCGACACCGAAGCCTGGGCCACATGGTGGTCGGAGCCAGTACTCGGAACCGACACCAAAGTGACCAAAGAAGTATCGGCACCGATAGCCATCGGTGCCGAGGATTTAGCCAAGGTTGGATCGGCTCCAGCCGGAGCCGATCTCGACTCCGACATAGTCGGAGCCAAGGCCAAAAGCTTTGGAACAGAAGCCTGGGCCTTAGACTTGGAAGGCTTTCCCGGAGCCGATTTGGCCGGGGAGCCCTCCGGTTTAAGGAGTCCCCTTAAAATAAGTTTGTTTCTCCTTTCCTGCAGGACTCTCTGGCTAAAAGAATGACATATTGCACAGGAGTCCTGCAGGTGGAGAGGTCCCAGGCAATATAAACAAGAAGTGTGACCGTCTGTCAGAGACATCTTCTGACAGCACGAGTCACACTTCTTAAAGCCTGAGACCCTCTGCTCTTTGGACATAGTGGACACTAACAGAACACACACAGTCCCAAAGAACAATTAAAATTAAAGAGTAAATAGTAAAAACCTCACACACACACACCCTGACGGGGGGGGGATGGGAGGGAAGGTAGGCCTGACTAAAAAAATTAAGGAGGAAGGATAATTTTAGTCAAAAAGGGGTTTACAATTAACTAAAAATGAAAGATTTCTAAGAAAAACTAGTTTAAAAGTGAAAAGGGGCTAAAAGCAGTTTAAATTTAAACACTTACCAGGAGCTGGTAAAAGGAGGACCTCATCAGCGAAGCGGCAAACGAGATCTGGGTACTTACCGCCTTGCATCATGGGATATGGGGCTGCCTCGAGCTGGTAAAAGTGACTCTCGAGCTTAGCAAAGTGCCGAGTCGGAGCTGAGGATCGGCTCCGAACCCATCAAGCAAGAATGAAGGCGAGATTGACAACTTAACATCATAATGTTTAACAAAAGAAGGATTACAAATGGATAACAAATGATGTTTTGGTTATGGAATAACAGCATAAAAGCTGAGGTGGGTAAATATGGTGAAGGCATGATGGAAAAAAATGTGTGTGAGTGTGTGCACACATATGTACATATTATATATAAAAGATTATAATTTATACAAATAATGAGAATGCATATATGGATACCAACGGAATGGATACAACTGTTTGGTAAAGGTGTATACTGTATCCTATGTGGCAGCCTCTAAGATAACTTATGCAAAAACATTTTAAAGTTAAAGTTGCTGCTCTAGTGGAATGTCTAGCAGTTAGTGTGGAAGGATAAGGCTATGACCTGTTAACCATCTGTTTCCTGTGATCCAGGGTTCGATTTCTATAGCCTCCATCTGTGTACTGGGCAACTCTGATTAACTCACTAAACCAAACAAGGCTTCTGAGCCACCCCTGAAAAGGAGCACTTCCAGCCAGTGGGCTACCTGATTAACTAAAAGTAAATAATACATAAATGTGGTTTAATAATGCCTTGTAAGGGTTTATTATACTTACTAAAGGTAATACATAGTAGACAAGCAGCTTTGCAAGGTTTGCTTTCCATACTTTCCTAACTAGTGTTCCAGAGACCAGATTTTGCTGATCCCTGGGCTTTGTCTTGGTTCCTGTTTTCTCCATTTTCCTTGTTTGGTCAAGGGGTAGTTTCTTTACTCACTAGTGGGAGTAGGGAGTACTGAGCTGCCTGTTTGTCCTCAGAGGAGTGGTTTAAGGCAGTAACTTGTAGTTTATTGGCCATTTTGGGTCATTTCCTGTCTTTTCCAGCCCCCTGCTATAAAGCACGTTTTGGTGGGCTTTTCCAGCTATTGAGAACTCAGCACAGCTCCTCGTGGTGGCTAGCAGTGTTCCTCTAGCAGCAGAGACCAGAAAAGACTACCTTTCCAGATTTTAAGTATTTTTCTTGGCTTTTTCGACTTTTTGTGCCTTTCGACTACTGTTTCTGCTTATTTTATCAAAGTTTGCACTGTTTATTCTGTGTTTATAAGTTAAAACTGTTTACTGCACTTGCTAGTTTAAGTTTTGCCTAAAAGTTAAACTACAGGCTAATACACTCAAGTGTACTAGCTTTTGATAGCATTTAATCGAAAATCATAGCATTTATTGTGTTTTCTGCATTCCTGTAAAAACTTGAAAAAAAAAAAAATATCCTTGCTTTCCATACTTTCCTAACTAGTGTTCCAGAGACCAGATTTTGCTGATCCCTGGGCTTTGTCTTGGTTCCTGTTTTCTCCATTTTCCTTGTTTGGTCAAGGGGTAGTTTCTTTACTCACCAGTGGGAGTAGGGAGTACTGAGCTGCCTGTTTGTCCTCAGAGGAGTGGTTTAAGGCAGTAACTTGTAGTTTATTGGCCATTTTGGGTCATTTCCTGTCTTTTCCAGCCCCCTGCTATAAAGCACGTTTTAGCGCATTAAGCGATTTAGCATGAGTTGCCACTGTTGCACACTAGGGCAGCCGGTTAAGCAGGTTTAAACTATTCGGCTACCTAAAGTCCACTCTTCAAATTTTCCTTGAAACTACCTTCCTCGACCTATACTACTCATCTAATCAGCGTATCCTATAACTAAAAAGATCATCTCTACTTGACTCTAAGTAGACTATTCTCTATCTGTTAAACCTAGCACTTGCTCCTACAGTACTTATTACCTTGATACGGCACTCTTATAGATAGCACCCCAAAAGGCAACCCCCATTTCTCGGTCACCCACATCCCCGGAATCTTTTTAAAGTTTTTGTCTATCCTTCTAGCATGTCGAGGGATCAGTTGCTAGTGTCATCTCCTGCTCAGCTGGTGAACCTGGGAATATTGAGGCAATGTTACAATTGCCTCATGTACACAGACAACCCTCTCCTCCTCCCACAAAACACAAATACATGCGAGAGATGCAACTATACGGCCAAACTGGAGGCTGAGCTCTCTCAACATAGGACTGGCAAGACCAGTCAGGAGGGAAGGTTACCACACACACTATAGACCCAGTCTCACATAGTACCATTACAACCTCAAATCATACACATAAACACACAAAGACATACTCGGAGGCTCTGATCAAAAATCTACCAAAACAGCAGAGGCCACCAAAGCAGACACCCAAACAACCACCACCTCAGAACACAACACCTGCAACACATAGACCTCACAGTCAGAGTGTCAAACAGTCACAGCCCTTAAGGCCAAACACAATGCCAGACACACTAGTCATTGGTGACTCCATAGTCAGACACACTGATGTCCCGCTCACCAGACTGAGTAAGGAGAAGGTCACAGTAAGCTGTCTGTCGGGCACTAGAATCCGCCACATAACGCAAGCACTCAGGTCTCTCAACAGCAGGTACAAATATGACTCAGTCATTGTCCACGCTGGTGTAAACGACCTGAGACGCACCTCCTTGGACTACATGAAAAGAGACATTGAGGAGCTCTCTGATTATGTAGCCCAGGCAGGTATGACCCTGACCTTGAGCAGTATCCTACCTTCACCAAGAATGATGCCACAATACAGAGATAAGATGATCAGCTTTAACAATTGGCTTAAACACTGGTGTCATTCAAAGGGGATCCAGTATCTGTCTGCCTGGGATGACATGCTGGACAAGCCACGCTGCTTCAAGGGACGGCTTGCACCTGTCACCCTGGGATTCGGATATTGGCAAAGGCTCTTGCCACCCCATAGTGCCTTTTTTAGGCAAGGCTCAAATTCTAAACCTACCACCCTAGAACACAAAAAAGGAAAAAAACTAAGGGTAATGCTGCTCAATGCCAGAAGTCTAAATCTCAAAATGCACGCACTCAAGGCCCTCCTCAGTATGGAGAACATCGATGTCTGTGCTGTGACAGAAACCTGGTTCAAGGCTCCTGAGAGCACCCCAGCGCTATCAGGTTTTACCTCATATCATGCGTTCCGGCCCCAAAATCAGGAAAATACCAAGAAAGGAGGGGGGGTATCCATATTCATCAAGGACACCCACACCTCAAGACTGGTGGCAACGCATGATGCATCGGAGACCATCCAGGTGCAATTAACCGTAGGCAAGACTGCTCTGCAAATAGTAGCATGTTACAGGCCACCCTCACAAACTCAGGAACCTCACATGGCCTTCCTGAAAACACTAGAGGGATAAATGTATCACCAAACACCATCATACTAGGTGACTTCAATTACCCAAATATAGACTGGGAACACTACTCAAGCCCAAACACCCTAGCCCAAAAGTTCCTGGAATTCATTAACTCAAACGCCATGGAACAACTAGTCACCATTCCCACAAGAGGAGATAACATACTTGATCTCATCATCACGAACATGGGAGCACAATGTTCAACACCGGAAGTATACCCCTCACTGGTGAGATCAGATCACAAACTAATCTCGCTGGAGGTCCTCATCCCACCCCCACCTGAAATAAAAAAGACCACAGTAAAGAACTTCCCAAAAGCCGACTTCACACTTCTAAAGACTAGTGTGGTCTCCTTTAAGGCCCCCGAGCCGGCGGAAAACAGTGCTCAAGCTGCTGAATCACTTACAAATGCCTTCTACCAGCACCTGCAGGACTGCATGGATAAGGCAATCCCAAGCAAAACAAAGACTCTTTGTACCAAAGGCAAGCGTCCAGTCTGGTGGACCCCAGCCATAAACAAACTCTACAACAAAAGGAGGAAGCTACTACAAGATAGAGCAAAATCCTTAAAAGGTAAGACACCCTTGATCACTATAAGTAAAAACTAAGAGCTCTCATAAAATCATCCAAAGCAAATTTGAGAGAAAAATAGCTAAAGACTCAAAAGACAATCATAAGGCCTTCTTTAGCTATGTTAGAAACCTAGGAGGAAACTCCCAGATATGCTCAGAACTAGTTCAAAATGATGTGAAGATTACTGATCCTACAGACATTGCCAACATACTGGCTGACAGGTTCAGTGCAAACTTCTCCCCCCCAAAAGGAGAGATGTCTATACCAAACGATTGCAGCCCCCAAACATCTCCAGTGCCCAAGTGAGAACTGCTCTCTCCAAAGCAAAAAACACAGCATACATGGGACCTGATGGTGTCCCCGGCTGTGTGCTCCACGAACTCAATGAGGAATTAAACCCACAGCTAGGACAGCTGTTTAATCAAAGTCTTACCTCTGGATACGCACTCCAGGAGTGGCGCACTGCAACTGTGGTCCCACTTCACAAAGGCGGTGCCTCCACCGACCCTGGAAATTACCGGCCCATTAGCTTGACAAGCCTTATCTGCAAAGCCATGGAGAGGATCATAATGGACCTCATAAATAAAGATATAGGAATTTGCAGACTTTGGATCCAACCCAGTTTGGCTTTGTCAAAGGCAGATCATGCCTTTTAAACTTGGTTGACTTTTTCAAACAGTCACCAAAGCCATTGATGAGGGAAAGGCAGTCCATACAGCCTACCTCGATCTGGCTAAGGCCTTGATACAATACCCCACTCGGGTATCATTGAAAAACTCATCAGCTTAAATGTTAACCCATACATCACAAGATGGGTTGCAAACTGGCTGAGTGACAGAACCCACAGGGTCAGAGTAGCTGGCGCCATGTCAGACTCAAAGCCTGTCACAAGTGGTGTCCCACAGGGCTCAGTCCTGGGCCCACTCTTGTTTGGCATCTACCTTTCTCCAGTACAAGCAAAGACAGGAGGGTTATGGCTGACAAAGTTTGCAGATGACTGCAAACTGGCCATAGTAGAAAACACATCTGACACAGATATCCTTCAGAAGGGTCTCACAGAAACGGATAACTGGTGCCAGAGCCACGGCCTAAAGTTAAATGCCAAAAAATGCATAGTCATACCCTTCGGGAAAAACAAGGTTACCCCTAGCTACCAAATAGGAGGCAATCCACTGAGCACAGAAGAAGTTATCAGGGACCTGGGGACCCAAGTTGATAGTAGTCTGTCATTCGACACCCATGTAGCTAAAGTAGTTAGGAAGACCTTCTACATTGCCCACCTTATCATGAAGGGATTCTCATCTAGATCAAGGGAGGTTATAGTCTCCCTTTACTCATCACTCATCAGACCAATGATTGAGTACAATGCCCCATTCGAATGTATCTGACCCGACACTTGCAGCAGCTGGAGAGGCCACAAAGTTCCTCACCAAAAGGATAAAGGGTCTCAAAAATCTATCCTATGCTGCCCGACTGAAAGAACTCCAGCTCTATTCAGTCACTTACGCTACTCAGAGGTGACCTTTGCCTAACATACAAGGCCATGTCAAACCCAGATTTGATGAATATGCTTCACCTCAAAAATCTAGATCCATCAGAGCCACAAGGGCGGGAGACTTAAACCTCGACACGGCTATTAATAGGACGTGCTGGAGGGATAGATTCATCACCCAAAGACTCCCTATGCTGTGGAACAGAATCCCGGTACATGTGAGGCAGAGCACCTCGCTGGCCTTGTTCAAGAGAAATCTTGACCAATGGATGGGAGATCGCAGATATACCCCAGGGATTACCTCAGTGTCACTGCTCGACAGAGGCACAGCAAAATAATGGGTATAGTTCCCCATACTAAAGGGGTGGCGTAAGCCACAAAACGATGGGCTAGGCTTGTAAATGCCCTCGGGCAGATAGCCTAGTATGAACCTATGAACCTATGAAATGCATGTCTTCTGTCCATTTCCTGAAGGGAAAATAATATTCACGTGATTTCTTGAAATGCTGTGATTTACTGTCTTTGCACGTCCACTCTGTGATGAAGATGGTCTCCTGCATAGTTTGGATACAATGACTGGGAGGAGAATGGATTGGCTGAGAATATAAGTAGAGACTAAGATGGACTTGAACAATTATACTTCAGAGTCTCCCTTTCCATGTGAAACTGGAGGTGATTGCAAAAGGTATTGTAACTTTGAAATCTTTCATCCTGAAGCAACCACATCAAACTGCAGGGTTTTCCAGGAAAGGTACTTAGTGTACAATGAATCATTTGGTTCAGAGGGAAAAAGAATTAATCTCTTCAGCATTAAGTTTAAATTCCATGGTGAAGAGGTATGTTTCCTTGGAGATCTTAAATGTGTGACATCTTTCAGAAAGGCTATAAGAGATAGATTTGTTGTAAAGAAAGCAGGCAAGAGCAAAAAAATGTAGAAAACATATACTTTGACCGAGCATGCTAGGTATGAATTAAAAGGTTATTTTAGGTAATCCATCATCCCTGGCACTAACAAGTAAGTGGGACTAGACATTCTGTGGCAGTCCAACAGACAAATATTTCCCATTTTTGTAGACGAGACTTTTCCTGTAGTAGGTGTTCTGGCTTCTATTAAGATGTTTGACACTTGGTTGGAAAAAGGAACTGCTGTTAAGTAGTATAACACAGTAACGGGCTCTTAACTAAGCTGCTCTCTCTCTCTTTCTCTCTCTCTCTGTAGCACTGTACCAAAAACAAGGTAAAAGTTTTGCTGTAAAGAATCAGTGCAAGGCTGCTTGCATAGACAATATCACGGCTGATGGCATATGCATGCAAAGCAATGAGAGTCTCAGCCCCAGTGGCTGAAAAGTCTGGGCCCATAGGAGTCTGCATTGCCACATACCTAGCTAGCAAACAGCCTGACACCAAAGCCCCAACCTATAGCACTGAGGCTGATAAGTACATTAACACCTGTTGAGAAGGGGGTTGAAGCTTTCAAAACCTGTGGCATACTTTATAAAGAACCAGTCAATGCTGACATTAGGTTTGGTGTCGCAGCTGGTGTTGATAAGTTCTCCACCATCAACACTGATGTCTTATGGGTCAGTGTCAGCCATCTTTGAAGTGGTGCTGAAAACAAGGGTGAAAGTAAGGAATACATGGAAAACCTATTTACTTTGGAAAGTACTGAATAATAGCCCATGTTCGCCACAGAAGCAGATAGGGAAGGGGCTGTAGATAGTTTTTTCGGGGGCCATAACAAAGGGATCCACAAATCTGTCATAATCAAATTCTAGAAAGGGCATATTTGAAATTCTCCTAGGCATTGGTCTAGCTGATTTTGAGTTTGATTTGATTCCTTGTCAGCTGGAGAGGCTTCACTTAGTGATTTTCAAAGCTGTACAGAAGATCTTCACTCAGCAACTTGTAAAATGATTTCTAGTACTAAGTCATCCATGTTTTTACCTTCCAGTTTAGGACCTTGAGAGAAAGTGAGAAGATGATTCTGGTTTGTCCTGTCTATTAATCTTATAACGTTCAGGACTTTTAGGAAGTGTATGTTCACTGGTTGATACTAGTCAAGCAGTCACAAGACCAATTAGCAATCTAGCTAATAAGCCACTTGAATTAATATGTAATTCAGGAATGAAGTGTTAATCATTTTTGAATAGAAGAACTATACAGAACAACTCAGTGGAGAATTTGTGACTGCTAATTACTGAGATTAGATCTGAAAGCTTTGTTTGACATGTTTGGAGAACATGTGTCATAGGCATAGAATGCACTGGGTTATTTCCCTATCCTATGAATGAATCTTACTTATTTGCTGACACAGGTTGAGATCTCTGGTATCAGTGCATGGGGAAGTGCAGGAGATTGAACAGGGCAGGGTCTTTCATGGCTTGAAAAGCAAGGCAAATGTCGCCACAAAGGAGTTGGTAGTAGATTCTACAAAAAAAAGAGTGAGTTCGTATTCTACCCAAGTAATTAATGGACTTGAGACAAGTGATCTTATTAGTTAAGAATTACTTAAGTTCTCTCTACATTCCCCAGGTATTGTTTTTATAACAGAAACCTGGCTAAAACCTGATATTAGCAACAATGAAATTTTTACTCCTGGTTAAGATATTCTATGGGTGGATGGATAGAAAGGGCAAAAAATGAGGTGGATTAGCCATTCTATTTAAAAATACAATTATTCTAGAAGCCACAAATCAAAATATGCTCCATCTTTAACAACACAGAAGTAATTTATACTAAACTAAAAATAAAGTCTAAAAACATGCAACTATAATAGGAACCTATATACCTCCTGGAAATAACCTCTCCACAGCAGAAAACATTCTTCATTGGGCCTCAAAACTATTACCCCAAGAAACATTAATCATGGGTGACTTCAATATAAAATTGTTTAACCTGCAACTCACAAAACCCCACTAAACACATTAACCTTCATGGCTTCACCCACATCAAACAAACACCCACTAGAACTGATAAGTCATCTAATACTCATTCCATCCTTGATTTGATATTAACAAATAGACCCACTCTCCTTTAACTCTGGCTGTCTCACAGATAGCCTTAGTGACCATCTCCCAACCTATCTACTTAGGCATGGAATAAACCCATTAAAATACACTACATACCATCTAATAAGGAATAAAAGAAACTTTAACATCCAAGACTTCACCCTCATACTTTGCAATTGGGAACCAATTAAACATCTCCCACTAGAGGATGATGCTAAATATTTTAATTCTACCTTCCTGAACATCTTGAATGTACTAGTCCCCCCTAGAACTATAAGAATAAAAGCAAACTTTGCTCCATGGCTAAGCAAGGAAACTAGGTCACTGTTAAAAAGTAGAGATAAAGCTTGGATCAATGGCAGAAAATGAGAAGTTATGTACCTACCATAACGTTCCATGTTAGTTGTCTTCTCTCGCCTTCTTTCTTGCTTGATGGGTTCGGAGCCGATCCTCGGCTCCGACTCGGCACTTTGCTAAGCTCGAGAGTCACTTTTACCAGCTCGAGGCAGCCCCATATCCCATGATGCAAGGCGGTAAGTACCCAGATCTCGTTTGTTATCTATAGGCAAAAACACCTAGCATAAAAAACTTCCCAGAAGGAAAGAAAGGCAAAAAGCCTGAAGGATGGGCTAAGGCAGACCAGAACTATCTGGTCTTAAGAAGCATTCTTCCATATAGGGAGAAAAAGGTTTGTCCAGGCCAGGGGGCAGGAGGGAGGGTCGCAAGAAAGAAGGCGAGAGAAGACAACTAACATGGAACGTTATGGTAGGTACATAACTTCTCAATGTTAAGTTGTCAATCTCGCCTTCATTCTTGCTTGATGGGACCGCATCCCTAGCACATCTATCCTGGGTGGCTCAATGGAACAGACTCTTGAGAACTGTAGAGCCAAAACTGGCTCTATCCCTGGAGGCCAAATCCAATTTGTAATGAGAAACAAAGGTATGAGGAGTGGCCCAAGTGGCTGCTGCACAAATAGTGTCTAATGGAAGTCTAGCATGAAAGGCTGTGGAAGTGGCTAAGCTTCTGGTTGAATGCGCTTTAGGTTTTGAGCACAGCTGTTTTCCCCTAAGCTGATAGATTTCAGAGATGACGGAAGAAAGCCATCTAGATAAGGTCACTTTGGAGACAGGAAGGCCTTTCTTGTTATCAGCATAAGAAAGAAAGAGCTGATCGGATTTCCTGAATTGTTTTGTTCTGTCCAAATAATATCTGAGCTGGCGGTGAACATCAAGATAATGTAATTTTTGTTCCGATCTGTTTGAGTAATCAGGGAAAAATACAGGGAGGTCAATAGATTGGTTCAAATTATTTTTCGAGGCCACCTTAGGCAAAAAGGTCGGATTAGTTCTCAAGGATACCCTGTCTTTGTGGAAGACCAAATAAGGGGGACGAACAGAGAGAGCATGAAGTTCAGACACTCTCCTTGCCGAGGTAATAGCAACAAGGAAGAGTGTTTTCCATGAAAGAAATTTCAGGGAACATGAAACAGCTGGCTCGAAGGGAGGAAGAATTAAGAATGTCAGCACTAGGTTTAGGGCCCATTGAGGAGGAGGACTCCTGACTGGAGGTTTCAGGAGAAAAATTCCTTTTAGAAAGGCTCTACAAAGCCTGTGGGACATAATGTTGTGATCTGCAAACCCGACATGAAAGTTCGAGATAGCAGCCAACTGAACTTTGACCATGGAAGATGAAGAACCCGCGTGAAAGATTTCTGCTAAGAAATCCAAAACTGCTTGAACAGGGGCAGTAAAATGATCTATATTTTTAGCTTTTGCCCAACAAGAGAAGCGTTTCCATTTGCTGGTATAAATCCTTCTAGTAGAGGATTTCAGGGAAGCCACTATGATATCCCTAACAGGATTAGAGATCATAGGAAGCCTGGCTAAGGAAGGAAGTGGAGCAACCACGCTGTGAGGTTGAGAGAAGGAAAAGACCGATGCAGCTGACCCGATTGGTGAATCAGAAGGTCTGGCACTGGGTCCAGATGCCACGGCTGCACCAAAAGGTGACGATGGAGGAACGGGAACCAAATTTGTTGAGGCCAATAGGGAGCAATGAGAATCATTTTGGCTCTCAAAATGGTGGCTTTCTGGAGTACTTGTGGAATCAGCGGGAAGGGAGGAAAGGCATAAAGAAATCCCTGGGGTCAATCCTGGGTTAGAGCGTCTCTGGGGGGATGGCCTGGCAGTGGGAAGAGAGAAAAGAAGTCCGGGCATTTGCTGTTTTGGGGAGTAGCAAAAAGATCGCAACATGGGCGGCCCCATTCTAGAAAAATCTCCTCCACTATAGATTGTTTGAGAGACCACTCGTGAGGCATGAGAATAGCTCTGCTCAATCTGTCCGCTAGAATGTTGGTTTTCCCAGGGATATGCGTTGCTACCAGAAACCGATGAGAGGAGATCGCCCATTGCCAAAGTCTGAGAGCTTCTCGACACAAGGGGTAGGACTTGGTTCCGCCCTGTTTGTTGATATACCATACTACAGACATGTTGTCTGTGTGAACTGCAATTGTTCCCAAGGGAAGAAAGTCGTTGAGGGCTTGCAACGTTAAAAGCACTGCTCTCATCTCTAGGACATTTATGTGCAGGTGGTATTCGAACGGTTGCCACGTCCCATGAACCATCCTGCCCTGATAATGACCCCCCCACCCGATCAGGGAGGCGTCCATAGTGACTGTGGCTACCGGGGCCGGGGATACAAAGGGTCTGCCTTGGTGAATCTGGGGAGAAGTAATCCACCATGATAGATGATTCTTGCAAATTTGTGTCACCAGGATTCGGTGACGCATGGGAAGTTGTTGGTAAGACCACTGAGTGAACAACATCCATTGAAGAAGACGTATGTAGAAGCGGGCCAGGGGAAGAAGGGTAATAGCCGCAGCCATGAGGCCCAACACCTTCAGAACCATTCTGACTTGCACCTTTTTGCTGGCAAGGATGATCCTCACGTGACTTTGGATATCTGAGATTCTTTGGACTGTGAGGGTTGCTGACATCCGAACAGTGTTTAAGTTTGTGCCTATGAAAGTAATAGACTGGTAGGGCAATAAGGAGCATTTTTCGTAGTTGATCGAAATTCCTAATTGAGTGCAGAGATTTAGGGTGTAATCCCTGGCTTGAAGAAGTTGATGCCTGGTGGTGGCTGAAAGGAGCCAGTCGTCGAGATACGGAAACACCTGGAATCCTTGACGTCTCAGGTGAGCCGTGACCACTGCCATACATTTGGTGAACACTCTGGGGGCTGTAGTGAGACCAAAGGGCAGGGCTCTGAATTGAAAATGACTGGACCCCAGCCGAAAGCAGAGAAATCTTCTGGAACGTCTGTGAATTTTTATGTGATAGTACGCGTCCTGAAGATCTATTGAGCACATCCAGTTGTCCTTCTCTAGGAAGGGCAAAATTGATTGAAGTGTGACCATTCGAAATCTTGTCTTTCTCACAGACTTGTTGAGTCTACTGAGATCCAATATTGGTCTCCAGTCTCCCATCTTTTTGGGGACCAAAAAGAATCTTGAGTAGATTCCGGGCTCTGAATGGTCTGTTGTAATTGGCTGAATGGCTCTTTTTTGTAGAAGCTTTAATACTGCTGACTCTGCAACTTCCCTTAGACCGGGTGGTACATCTGGAAGGAAATTTTTGTGAGAGAAAGGACTTTCCTCGAAAGGAATTTTGTAACCCTCGGATATAATCGACTGTACCCATCTGTCTTGAGAGAGGGAACGCCAGGCTTCTGGGTACAGCGATAGTCTTCCCCCGACTGCCTCCAAGGATGGACAGTCGGGCAACATCTCAGGGATGCTGGAAGGGCTTGTCAGAGAGAGGCTCTCTGCTTCCCTGGTTTTGTGGACCCCCTCTGCCTCTAGAGCGGTGTCTGTTATTATTACCCCCTCTGCCTCTAGGGGTAAACTGACCACGTGCGTCCGGCGTGACTCCCTGGGATTTATGGAAACACATTTTTCTGCCCTTCTGACCTTTGGGGTAAGGTCTAGAGGGGGTAGAAAAACGGACCCCTACGGCAGAAAGAGTCTTGCCGTCCTGCTCACACCTGGTCAATGTATCCTTCACTTGAGGGCCAAACAATGCTGACCCATCTAAGGGAGAATTTGTGAAGGACGCCTTAAAGGGATCTGCAAAATTACAGAGCCGCATCCAGGATTGACGTCTAAGAGCCACTCCTGTACCCGCGGCTCTACTCGCTCCATCTGCTGCATATGATATCAGTCGCATGGAGGAGTTAGCTATAGAATTAAGGATTCCTAGCTGTGAAGCAATCTTCTCTTGAGCTCCTGCAGCCGTAGGATCCTGCACTACTTCACCTAGTTCCATAAGGATGTCCCTTTGGAGTCTGGTGAAGTGACATAAATAGTTCAGCGAACGCATGGCAAAGGTCGCGGAGGAGAACATCCGCTTACCATACCTATCCATGGTCCTAGAATCCTTATTAGGAGGATGGACTGGTACGGAAGGATCTGCAAGTTCCTTCTTAGTGGCGGCCGCCACCACCATGGCATCAACAGGGACACCTTTCGTGAGGAATTGCTTTTCAGAAGGGGCTGTAATAAATTTAGACGGCCTCCTAGGAACTGGCTCTACAGAATCAGGAGCAGCCCAAGCCTTTCGAGCAATAACCTCCATAAGGGAGTCGAAGGTGGAGACACCCAGGAGGTGGAGGGTCGAGATCCAAACGCCTCTAGGTATACCGACTCATCCTCGGAGGGATTTATGGAGGGCCAGTTTCCCCTCTGTTTTAGGAGTTCTAGGATGTCTGAAAAGGAGACATCCTCAGAGGGGGATCTTGGGGATCCCTCCGACTCATCTAAGTCGGTATCTGAAGTGGTAGACTCAGGGGAGTCCAGGTGTTTCCTCTTACAAGTCCTCTTGCGCGGAGGATCTCCTGACTGGTCAGGAGAATCCTCGGAAGAGGGGGTTCTTCCCAGTGGGGAAACCTGAGGCGGTGGATCTCTAGGTCCGGGAGCAAGAGAGATGGAAGAGATATCGACAGACACTGTAGAGGGAGGAGCTAAGGGAACAAACTGCTGACTGAGCCCAGTGGCCAGCACACTCTTCATCACCTCGAAGGCCCCCCTCCCAGGGAGATCCGAGAGAACCCGTTCCGAAGAAACCGGGACTCCCGGGCCCACCGAAAGGGAAGGCTCCGAGGCAGATGTCGGAGCCGAGCTCACCAAGGCCGAAGCTCCAAGGGGAAGAGCGGGGTCGGACAAGGGTCCGATGCCACTCACCCCCTCGGAGGAGACCAGGGAAGCCCGACCACCAAATCCCTCCAAGGAAGGTCTCGAGGAGGAGATAAGAGTAGATGCCGAGGGTGCAGAAGGGGGGGGGTATCTGCCCCTCAGCCATAGCAGTAACTATCCCCGCAGACTCCAGCTCCAAACTCTGGGGTAGAGTCGAAGGAGGAACTTGAAGAGGGTGTGGACTAATAGTCGTCTGTTGAGACGGACTATGAAGCATCTGGGCCAGTGCCTGTGATTTTAATAATCTACTTACCACCCTCTCTAAATCATGGTCAGATAACCTGGACGACCTAGATGATCGGCTCCGATGGCTCCGTTCCAAAAGAAGAGGTGAGGCCGGAGCCGACAGAATCGGCTCCAACGAGGGAGACCTGGACCTCTTCCTCGAAGGAACCATCGGAGCCGACAAGGCTACTGATCCAGTCGGAACCGATAACTTTTCGGCTCCGAGAGAAGATCTAGACGCATCGGCTCCAGCCGGAGCCGATGAAGGCATCGAAATAGCGGTGTCGGAGCCGGTCGGCGCCAACACCGAAGCCTGGGCCACATGGTGGTCGGAGCCAGTGCTCGGAACTGACACCAAAGTGACCAAAGAAGTATCGGCACCGATAGCCATCAGTGCCGAAGATTTAGCCAATGTCGGATCGACTCCGACAAAGTCGGAGCCAAGGCCGAAAGCTTGGATACAGAAGCCTGGGCCTTAGACTTAGAAGGCTTTCCCGGAGCCGATTTTGCCGGGGAGCCCTCCAGTTTAATGAGTCCCCTTAAAATCAATTTGTTTCTCCTCTCCTGCAGGACTCTCTGGCTAAAAGAATGACATATCGCACAGGAGTCCTGCAGGTGGAGAGGTCCCAGGCAGTATAAACAAGAAGTGTGACCGTCTGTCAGAGACATCTTCTGACAGCACGAGTCACACTTCTTAAAGCCTGAGACCCTCTGCTCTTTGGACATAGTGGACACAAAAACAGAACCACCCAGTCCCAAACAAACAATTAAATTATAGTTTAAACAGTAAAAACCTCACACACACACACCCTGACAGGGGGGAGGATGGGAGGGAAGGAAGGCCTGACTAAAAAAATTAAGGAGGAAGGATAATTTTAGTCAAAGAGGGGCTTACAAATAACTAAAAATGAAAGATCTTTAAGAGAAAAAAGTTTGAAGTGAAAAGGGGCTAAAAGCAGTTTAATATAAAACACTTACCAGGAGCTGGTAAAAGGAGGACCTCATCAGCGAAGCGGCAAACGAGATCTGGGTACTTACCGCATTGCATCATGGGATATGTGGCTGCCTCGAGCTGGTAAAAGTGACTCTCGAGCTTAGCAAAGTGCCGAGTCGGAGCCGAGGATCGGCTCCGAACCCATCAAGCAAGAATGAAGGCGAGATTGACAACTTAACATCTATATCTCAATCTACTAAAATATACCAAGAGCTTAGAAACAAGGCAGAGAGACTAGTCAAACAGGACAAGATAAACTACTATCATAACATCCAAATCAAATACCAAAATAACCTGTAAAAGTTTTTGTCAGCTATTAATAACATCTTTTTTACCAGGCAATGCTGGAACAGCCCCCCCCCCCCAATCTACTACTAGCATTAAGGATAACATTGCCACCAAATTCAATACATACTTCAGAGAAACAATTCTAGCTCTAACAATTATGGCACCACCCAAACCCAGTTATTTCCATATTATGTAATTACACCACCACCTTCCCATTATAACATGTCTCAACTGCCATAATAAAAAAAAATGTTAAAAAATTAAAACTCACAACCCTAGCAGCTGATAACCTACCAGCTATCTTAAAATCGCTGCAGATGCAATCGCCTACCCTGTGTCCATCCTTACTAACAGATTCATCTCCAAACAAGTCCCTGCTATTTGGAAAATTTCACATATTATTCCACTACACAAAGGAGAAAATTTCAACAAAACTTTCCAACTATCGGCCACTTGCTTGCCTATCACCCTTGTTTAAGATTCTTGAGAGATGTATGCACACACAAATTATAGACTTCTTACTAACAATGTTCTGTCCAATAATCTACATGGATTTCATTCCTACCGCAGCACTGCCTCTGCTCTCAAGACCTTCACTAACACAGTTAATCAACACAGAAACAATGACAAATTTGTATCCTCTTTCTCAAGCTATCAAAGCCTTTGATATTGTCTCTCATCGTAAACTTATATATGTTCTCGCTGATCTGATTCTAAGTCAATCTATTATCATGATTCCAAGACTACCTAACTGGATCCCAGCAAGCAGTAAAATAGCAGCACCACATCTCTTCTCTTCTACCTGTCAAACTAGGAGTTAATCAAGGATCTATCCTTGTTCCCCTACTTTTTACACTTTACTAATAATCTCCACACTTCAACCCTGCATGCTTCAATTGTTTGATACACAGACGATTCCACACTAATATGTGCTGCTCCTTCATTACAACTGCAAGTAATAACACAACACTGTTTCTCAGCAGTTGAAGCATGGCTAAATAATTCCTAACTAACTCTGAACCCTAAAAAAAATCTTATGCTCTTCCAACTCATCACAAGACCCTCTGTTCTCCCCTTTCAATACTGTGTCCATGAATAATACCATAATTCCACCTATAGCACAAACAATGCTTTTCGGAGGGAGTAGAGACTGATAACATGAGATGTGACATCCACATTGCTCAGACCATAAAGAGAGCGCACAGAAAACTTGGTACACTACACAAAAACAAGCAGTACCTTATTAACAAAAAAGCCATCACTGCAAGAAAAAAGAAGTTATGTGCTCACCATAACGTTCCATGTTTGTTGTCAAGTATCTCACCTTCAGTCTTGCTGGCTGGATTCAGAGCCAAAACTCGGCACCGACTCGGCCTATACTAAAGCTCGAGAGTTTCTATTGGCTCGAGGCGGAGTACTATCCCATGGTGCTTAGCTGCTGTTCCACAGATCTCGTTTGAGGAAGAAAGGTTCCAATATCATATTCAATACCCAAAAGGATATCTGAAAACATACTGTCATAAAAATTAACAAGAAAGGAAGGGTATCAGACCTTATCTGCCAATTTCTGAGAAATTTCCTCTAGATCCTCCAGGAGGGAGATGGCTGTGGGGGACGCAAGACTGAAGGCGAGATACTGGACAACAAACATGGAACGTTATGGTGAATACATAACTTCTTTATGTTATGTTGTCCCATCTTGCCTTCATTCTTGCTGGTCGGGACAGGGTCCCCAGCACCTTCTTCCTGGATGGCTCAAGGGAATAAACCCTTCAGGACAGTGGAACCAAAGGATACCCTGTTCCAGGAGGCGACATCTACTTTGTAACGAGTAATAAAGGTATGAGGGTTAACCCATGTAGCAGCAGCACAAATTGAATCCAATGGAAATTTGGAATGAAAGACAATGGAGGTAGATACCACTCTAGTTGAATGCCTTTGATTTTCCCTGGTGGTTCTTTATTGTGGGAATCATAAACATATGTGATGGTCTCAGTAAGCCATTTGGACAAGGTAACTTTTGAGACTGCCAAACCTTTTTTGCTTTCTGAATAGGAGACAAACAACTGGTCTGAGTTTCTGAATTCTTAGGTCCTATGCAAGTAAAAACACAACTGTCTATGCACATCCAGTTGGTGGAGTTTATACTCTGCCTTGTTGCCATAGTTAGGAAAATACACTGGTAATTCTATATGTTGGTTTAAATTCGTTTGAGAACACACTTTCGGCAAGAAGGAAGGATTTGTTCTGAGGGAAACTATCTTTGTCGAAGATCAAATAAGGTGGAAGGATAGACAAGGCTTGCAACTCTGATACTCTCCTGGCTGAAGTAATTGCTGTCAGGAAGAGTGTTTTCCAAGATAAAAATTTAAACGAACAAGATGATGCTGGTTCGAAAGGAGGCAGGATCAAAGATGATAATACTACATTGAGGTCCCAAGGAGGAGGAGGTTCTCTGAAGGGAGGTCTTAACAGAAAGGTACCCTTGAGGAAGGATTTGCATAGTCTATGGGACATTAGACTAGATCCCAATTCTCCCACATGATTAGAAATAGCAGCTAATTGAACTAGAATAGTGGGTGCCACTGCTCCTTGATTAAAGGTTTCTGTTAGAAATTCCAGAATTGCAGGTATAGATGCTGTAAAGGGATCTATATGTCTTTTGTTAGCCCAACAAGAGAACCTGTTTCGTTTGAGATAATTATTAAGAAGTAACTATTAGAAATATATAAAATATTAAATTTTACAAGCCTGAGCCAGTGAAGACAATCCCAAAGCTTCAAGTGGCAAACGAGACCTGGGGAACAGATGCTAAACATCATGGGATAGGACTCAGCTTCGAGCCAGTAGAAGCTCTCGAGCTTTAGTATAGGCTGAGTCAGAGCCAAGTTTCGGCTCCGAACCCAACCAGCAAGAATGAAGGCGAGATGGGACAACATTAACATTGCATCTTATCTCAACTCTCCTCTACACATCACCAAGACTCACCAACCTGAGCAAATCGGATTTAGCAAAATTAGACTCCTGTTATAACAAAATTGCCAGGTGTGCCAGTAACTCTCACTTCAGGTCACATCACTGCAATGCACTCAAGCAACTTAACTGGTTAGAACTTCCTCAACTCATACTTTACAGTCAACTTACCGTGGCCCATAAAATTCTTAACTAACCAAAAAAGCTTCTGCCCTTCAAAATTTCCCACAACCCTATGGTCCAACAATAAATCCCTAATAAATGTAACCAAGGCCAGCAATGCTGCAGGAGAATCCCTCTTCACAAATTGTACAGCTAAAATCTGGAACACATTACCAACATACATTATCTTCTACAAACTTATCTCATTTCAAAAAAACACTCAAATCTCACTCATCTAAAACAAGGCTACATTCATGCATTAGTGCAGGATAAATTTTTTTCCTATTTGAAAAGCAAAATATACCTGTGCCTCAAACTATGTTATTACGGTCCAAGTATTTGAAAAGTCTTGATGTCGACATACTATCTGCGCTTCCCACCTACAGCTATGTACATGCTATATATTGATTTTGAAATACCAATATGATAAAACACACTTTGATTGACTGTGTACATATGCTAATAACTAAATATTTAAATGTATACATTTCTGTATGTCATAAGTACAACCTGTATATGTGAAAGTGTACATAAGATTATAACTTGTATACGTAAATGAGTTACATTTCTCCGAGTTATATGTTGTGCTTGTATATGTAAGAATTTACAATCCTCTGTGCTATATGTGGAGCTTTTCTCCCTGGGCCTCCACTGAAAAAGGACTTGTGTGTCCAGTCAGACTTTCCTGATAAACAAATGTAAAATAAAATAATAATTCAAATAAATTAAGTTGAGAAATGTGCTCAAAAGGGTGCATGCCGAAAAAAGCATTATATTCAATGCTGAGAAATACAAGAGATAAATACAGGTGAATAAAGACTTTTTTTTAGCTCTAGAGGAGATGCACTTGGAAAACAGTTGAGCCAAATAGAAGGATTTCTGAATTACTGTGGAAACATGATAGTTAAATGACAAAGAGTTATAAGCATAGGTGACCAAGTCCCTGATGATGGTATCTGTTTGGAGGGGTGTGTCATTTATACGCTATGAGGTGGAAAATGTTTATCAAATAGAACCACACTAGATTTCTGAGTATTTTGCTTAACACCTTTGTTAGTAAAACAAGAGTTAGCATAATCAAGCCTCTACTTAAGTAACTGTGTGTTAGAAGGTAGGCTAACAACTGTGTCCGGTTTGCGGTCATCAGCAAACTTAGATAACCACAAGCCTAGAAATCATCATCAACCCCCTTTTTCACATTTTCTACATGGAGCTGGGATGTTTCTTCAACTGTTGCTATCTTTCTCTCTCTCTATCCTATGCCACTCTCCTACCTTCTTTGACAATCATGCCTGACTCACAGAACTTCTCTTAAGTGATCCATTCAGCTCTTTGTTGAATGCGGTCATTTCTTCTTCCCTTCTCTCTGCAAACCATCTTCACCAAATCATCTTCTGCTTTCCTGCATGTGTCCAAACCACCATAATCGGACGTTCTCTGCAACTAGAGCTACTTTGACTTCAGCTCTAATGTTGCCATATCATCTGTCCCACAGTGTATATCCTACCACCCATCTCAAGCACTTCATCACCATTATCTTGAAATTCCTCAGCTGCTCTGCCTTCACTTCCCAAGTTTTTGTACCATACAGCAGTACTGGCTGCACCACTGTTTTGTACATCTTGCTTTCATCTTCTTTGGCATTCTTCTGTAACACACTACCTCTGACAGTCTGCACCAGATAGCTATAGGCCCTCTGATTCCATCTTTTACCTCCTTATTCAGAGTTCCCTTCTCCTAAACCACATCTTTCAGAGAACAGAAGCTATTAACCTATTCCACTGTTTCCCTTCTATCTCAATTTTCAGCTTCCTCTGATTTCCCCAATTGTTGCCATGACAACTGTCTTGCCTCTGCTCATTTTCACCCTGTGTACCTTCAGTTTTGTATCCCATTCTCTTATCATTTGTTGATGTCCTGTTCAGAGTCTGTGACATTGTTTGCATTGGGATCTATCCCCTTCGATCTGTTTGTTAATGCAGTCCATCACCAGTATGAACTGCAGTGGACTCAAAGCTGAACATGTATACATATCCACTCCCACTGGGAGAGTGCAATTACTGTTCACACATGTTATTTGTCCCTTGTACATAGCCTGCACTAACTCTCTGAATGTTTCCGGGACTTTAAACCACTGCAGGACTGCCCACGTCAGCTTTCTTGAGACTTTGTCACAAGTTTTTCCCAAGTCAAGGAATGTGCAAATTTGACTATTTCCTCATCTCTTGCTTCTTTTCAGCTATCTACTTCATTGCAAACACTGGAATGGATATGCTGCATCTTGACCTGAATCTGAAGGGTTTTAACTCCAATCTTACATTCCACTACTCTGCATATTTATCAGTCACCCTCTCTATTACTTTCATGGCGTGTGACAGGACTTTGATACTTGTATACAGCCAACAGTTGTGAGTGCTCCCTTTGTTCTTATAGATTGGTACTACAATGCTTATACCTTAGTCATCTAGCATAAGCTTTTCTTCCATACTGCTACACATACCCCTGAAGCCACTTCTCCCTTAACTCTCCCAACATCCAACAGTACAAGTTAAATGTTTTTAGAGCAAGAGCTGGCTTAACTCACCCAACATCTTGATGTTATCTGCTATGACCTAATCTGAACCTGATGTGTTCCCTGCCGTCATTTTCCTTAGTGCTATTCTTGCCTCTTCTAAGGTGGGCTCTTCTTCCTCTTTCACTGCAGGCTGTGTCTGGGGCAGTACAGTTTTTGTGGGGTTTTCTTTATTTTGGAAATACAGCTTCCATCTTCCTTTGATGTCATGTGGATTGGTGAGCAGGATGCTGTGGTATCCTTTATGAAGGTTTGATGATTTTGTTCTTTACATTTCTCTTTGCCTTGCAACCTAACAGTTTCTTTGACAAAGCAAAATCGGTTTGGGCTAAGGGCTAAGAAGTTACCCACCTAATACTCAGATATCATACTCTCCAGGTAAAACTGGTGAGACTAACCAGTCTATAATTGACTGGATCAGTGGTAGGGCTGCCTCTGTTGGGGGGAACAGTGAAGCAGAGGCAGAAGCTGCAGGCTCCAAGGCTAGTGTGGAAACCTTCAGCTCCAAAGCAGGACCACCAGAATCCTGACCCGAGGGAGTTTTCATATACATATGGAGTGTTTTCTTTCCTGTTACACAGAGTATTAGGACAAAAGCCAGACAGATAAACCTCTTAAAATACTGTGCCCACCCTTTAATCAACCTAAGCAAGACTAATGCTTTCCTTGTGGTGGGACGTTTTGTTCCTGCACTTACACTTTTTAATCTTCCATACATTTTAATGGACATAATGTGAAAACAACCACAAAAATGTCAATGCACAATACAAATGGAACAAGCAAGAAGCATGCTAAGGATATAACTAATGAGAAAACGATTTTATATAAAACTAAATAAAACAGAGTTAGCAAAATGTTGAAGGGCGGAGAACAAGGACTGGAGAAATTCCTTTAGAAAGATCACTAAAGTGACAAACAGTAGTGGAACAGTAATCACAATATATGACAAACTATTCTTAATATGAAGAAAATCACTACTTATAATTTTGACAGCATTTTTGTGGTAGAAAGTAAATCTTTTGTCTGTGACCATTTCTCATGCCCTTATGCTAATACATGATAAAATCTTGAGAGGAATACTACCGTACTGCATCGCGGGTTTGTGGACTGATTGAAATAGCCTGTGAAAGTTTTGTGTTAAGCTGTCCAAACACTTGCCAGCATTAGTTTTGTTGTTAAACAGGAGAATGGACTTCCTGTTGCCAGGAGCATCTGCTATGACTTTTGTCATTAAAGAATGATTGGTCTTCAGAGGAATTCTTATTATGAAAAGAACAAGTAAGGTGATTTACATGAATGCCTGCAACCCTGACAAATGTGAAAGCTACTTGGAAAAGTACCTTCCAAGATAGGCATTTTAAAATCACTATCTCTGCAGGATCAAAACAAGTTAAATGTGTTTCTCCAACATAAAGTTTGAATTCCACTGAGAAAAAAACACGTCTCTTTGGTGGCTTGAAGTATAAAACTCATTTAAGGAATGTCTTACAGATATATTACTTATTCATTTATTTGACATTTGTTAACCTGGTTAGTCCAACTAAGCCAGAAGACCATTTTCAGTGAAGGCCCGAGGGGAAAAGATCAGTGTAATACATAGAAAATGCAAAACACACATTTAAAATTAACACTACATTAAGAAGAAGTAAACTGGCTAGAATACGTTAAGAACAGAGTAGTTACATAAAGCAGAGAAATAATACAAAAAGCAGCAAGTAATACTGAAAAACTGAGAGAAAGATTATGTACAGGTGTAGGTACAGATCTAACATCTACTGCATATATACATATATACCATAGGCAATAGCTACAAATGGAAAACGTGTTGAGATTATTGATCTGACTTCATTACCAGAAGTAGAATCCTGATGATTATAGTCATAAAAGAAAGGAAGAAAAAGAATAGAGGGGCAGTGGAAGGGGAATTAAGTAGGATCCTGGCAGGGGGAGGACCATGAGTTTAATAGGTAGTGTTTTAGTTCTTTTTTGAAACAATGTACGTGTGGGGTGTTTGTCATACTAGAGGGGAGTTTGTTCCAGGCCTGGGACACTGTTTGTATAACAGTTTGCCAGTGTTTTCATTAAGTTTGTAAATATCTAGGAGATATGTTGGTCGGAGCTGCAGAGTGAGTGACTGGCGGTGTAAAAGGAAACTAGGGAGGAGAGGGTGGGGGAGAAAGAAGGTTTATAGAGTATGAAGTGAGTGGCTTTTAGCTGTAATAGTAGTTGCTGGGGGAATTCTAGCCACTGGAGTTGCTTAAGCGCAAGACAGTTTTGTTATCTGTAGGGTTGATTTGTAGCAAATCTAGCAATTTTATTATAAGTTTGTTCAAGCTTGGTAAGTAAAGTGGATTGCAAGCTTGTAAGGATGGGAGTGGCATGGAGCAAGCAAGGTAGAAGGAAAGCTAGAGCCAGAGATAATTTGGAATCTGATGTTAAGAATTTTTTGTTCCTATGCAGTAGTCCCGGGTATTGGTGCATTTTTGATAAAATGGATGTGTAGGTCAGATTTCAATTGGTCGTCAATTATGGTACCCAGGAGGTGGTGTGAGGTTCAGCCCTGATGGTAGTGTTGTTAAGTGATGAGATAGTAAGGTAGACTTAAGATGCGAGAGTGATCTAGGAGGGAAGAGAAGGAGTTTGGTTTTATTTGGGTTTATTTGGGTTTAAGTTGAGCTGGTTATCTGTAAGCCATCTTTCAATGCATAGGAATGTGTTTGGGTATGAGTGTGAAGATGAGAGATGTTGTCAAAGGAAGAGATAACTGTAGAGTCATCTGCTTATTATATAAGAGAGGAGAGGTCACAGGATGTATGCAGGTTATTAGTGCAGATATTGAATAGAAGGGGTCCCAGGATAGAGCCCTGGAGGACTCCTGTTTGAATAGGTAAGAAAGGGGAGCAGAAAGTGTGCCATCTTACAGACTGAAGCCTATTGGTAAGGTAGCTGGAGAACTAATGAAGAACAAAAGATGACAGGTTGAGATCAGTAAGTTTTGTTAGTAGATTAGAGTGTATCAAAGTCTTTAGAGAGACCTAGGAAGAGACAGGATACCAGTTGGTTGTTGTCCCTAACCTCTGCTACAGTTTAGGATAGAAGGGCAGTTGCTGTGCTGTGGTTAGACCAAATGCCGTGTTGGGTAGTGGTCAAAAGGTTTTCCTGGATTATCAGTTTGTAAAGCTGTGTGTGTATACATTTTTCCAGAATTTTTGAAAGTGGGGAAAGAATGGCTATGGGTCTATAGTTGGAAGGCTCATTAGAATTTGCTCCTTTAGTTAGAGGTATTGTATAGAATAATTTTCAGATGTCAGGGATGGTGGATTCTTGGACTGATCCATTTACTAGTACAGAAATAGAGCAGGCTATAGAATCTGCAGCAATCTTGAGAAAGAGCGGAGGAACGTTATCAGTAGAGGGAGAACATGATTTAAGTTTGTGCAGGAGTAATTTAATGTATGCTGTGGGGACTGCATTTAGTGAAAAAGAGTTTTTTTTGGTAGGGGACTGGTTTTATGGGCTGTGTGAGTTAGTTTATTGATGGTGTCAATGAAGTAACTATTGAGCAGGGTGGCTGTTTTTTGGGGAGTGTTGTCTGGGTAGGGGTTAAGGGTTGTTGGGTTTCCTGGGTGGAGAATTTTATTGACGGTACTCCAAATTTTTTTAGGATTAGAGAACTGGTTGGTTTGTGCATCATGGTAGAATTATTTTTGTCTTTATTAATTTATTACTTGATTAATTTGTTTTTGGTGAGATTTCTAGGTTCTTTGTATTTCAGAAGTGTGAAGAGGATTTGGTTTTAAGCTTGGTTTTCTGAACACTATCTCTTTTATGCACAAGGGAGCAGGTATCTTTTGAAAGCCAGGGGGCATAGTTAGCTTTTATCTTGAATTTCCTGAGGGGTGCTAGTCAGTTTAGGATTTCAAAGAGAATTAGTTGAATATGAGTATGGGTTCACTGAGGAGAAGGTACAGAGGCAGGACCAACTGATAGATGAAAGTCTGATGTTTTTGACAGTCTCTATATACAAAGATCCTAGGTGTTTGGAGATGGTGTATTTGGATGCGGCTGGGATGATGGTCACTAACAGGGTCAGGTAGGGTACAGGGGTTGTGATAAAGTTTAGGATCAGTTATAAGGATCCAGTATTTAATTGAGCTGGAATTTTGGTTTTTATTTATATGTGGGTGATGTGACAAATTGTTTGAAACTGTGTAGGTTTATACTGAGACTTGGGGAGTCGGTCATTAGTTTTGACCAGTCAATATTTACTTCTCCAAGAATAACTATTTCATTAGGTATACTACTTCTGATCCATGACAGCATGTTTTCAAGGATGGGAATGTTAATACCTGGTGGGATGTAAATGGAAGCTATAGCAAGCTTTTTGTGGGAGTTTAAATGATAGTGGAGTATTAATAGTTCAGCTGGGTGGAAGTTAGGTACAGGAGTAAGTACGGGGCAGTGAGTTGCTCAGAGTAGATAGCCACGCCGCCTCCTTTTCTTGGAATTCTGTCTGACCAGTATATGTTGCATCTGCTAGGCAGGATTTCGTTGTTTGAAATATGTGGTTTTAGCCATGTTTCAGATAGGGTTAGGATATGTGGATTGTTGTGGGCTATCCATCAGTGGAGTTCAGTGGTTTTATTCAGTAGGCTTTGTATATTCAATGAGCAACAATTGAAAAGTTTGGGTGAAGTATAGGTGGGGGGGGGGGAGATGGTGGGAGGAGGTGAAGGTTGGGGAGGAAGGAGGAGGGGGCTGAGTGAAGAGGTAGAGGGACCAGGGTTAGGGTGAATATCTTCAGCTAAGAGTAGAGGTCTAGTGAATAGGATAGGTTGAGGATGGTGGGGGTAGTAGGTGTGGGGTTTTAGCTTTAGTTTGGAGGAAGGGGAGATGTGAGGCAGTATTTTGATTTTGAGGAGGTGTATGTGGGAAAAGTTGTAAAGAGATGGGGAGCTACAGTAAGAGTGGGTAGTTTCATTACTGGTAGGGTAAAGGGTAAGTGTATGAGATGGTTTAAGGTAAGAGTGTATAGTGGTAAGAAATTAGGAATATGAGTAGGACTAGTAGTGGAGTGGTTAGGTATATGTGAAACATGATAAGGACTGTTTAGTGTGATAGGGGTTGAAAATAGATTTGGAAGAGGGGTTAAGGATGGGGAAAGTTGGAAGGGTGTGGTTAGAGAATGATGAGGAAGTTGACTGGGTGTGCGTTAGAAAGGGCTGAGGTAATAATCACGGCGGATAGAGTACAAATGTATTGTATGTGGGAGCAAGAATCTTCAGCATGTACTGGGCATTTTAATGCTAGTGCCTGCCTTATATCGATTTGATCATCACGGATCTCTGGCATGGATTGGGTGTTTTTCAAAGAAAATGCTAATGTCTGCATTGTACTGAACAGACAACTACGCTGTTATCATTTGCAGCCCCTCTATTAGTGAGCAATAAAAATAATGTTGATGCTTGTAAGCAAAAGATAATTTTGATAATTTTAAATGAACTGCTTAAGCTTGTGCCTGGGTATCTTGTGTCACTTTCAACAGTATTAACCTCAGAATTTAGGTAACAGACCACAAAACACAAGGGTATGACAGGGAGTCACACCTACAGTTAAATGGGCAAGGAGCAGCTCAAGAGAGTCAGTTTGTTGGACCAGTCTAGCAGTGTTTCCACCACAAACCTAGAACCAAAACACTAACACAGTAATACAACCAATTCATCCAAAAACAATTGTGTTGTGTAATACGCAGACTGTCTCAAAAAACTCCAGCTTTACTCAGTCACATATAGCTTACTCAAAGGCAATCTCTGCCTAACATACAAAGCTATGTCAAACCCAGAGCTGTTGGACATGCTCCACTTAAAGAAATCCCAATCTCTCCGAGCTACATGCTCTAGGGACCTAAATCTTGTCACAACAATGAACAGAACATGCTGGAGGGATAGATTCCTGTCCCACAGACTTCCCATACTCTGGAACAAATTACCTATCTATATCAAACAAAGCTCCTCATTAGCACTCTTCAAGAAAAATCTTGATGATTGGATGGGAGATAGGAAATTAACCCCGGGGATCACTTCTGTGGCTCTGCTCGACAGGGGTACAAGAAAATAATTTTCTTGGGTGGCGAAGGTCAGGGTACCTTTTTGGCTAGGCTTATATAGGCCCTAGGGCCAATAGCCTAGCACCTACCTATGAACCTATATAATAAAAACAAAAATAATGAAAAACAATAACTATACCACAGCAAACAAATTCAGACAACATAAGACCTTAGTCTTAACACACTGGCTATAGAACAATTTTCATTAAGACCTGATGGCACAAGGGAGTTAAGTTTAATCTGCCACCTTAACTCACCTAATTCAATTAGGTCTTCCCAAGGTCCCCCCCTCCCCTGGACTTCCTTGTAAACTGTGGCCATTCCAAAAAAACTAAAACTATGTGTAGGGAAAGCTAGTATATATTTGTAGAAAGCATTATGTTCCTTCTTATTTTTGATATCTAGGTTATGTGGATACATGCGTTCCCTAAAACATATGTTTTTTGGAAGAATACATTGTATTTTTAATATTTTTTACAAAAATGAGGTGTTAATACAGTTTTGAATTTTTAGTGTCATAAGGTTTGTAATCAATGCATGATGTTCACTAGTTGAGGTGAGACGTGATATGAGAGAGGACCTTTTAAATTTGGTGGAATGTGTATGTTGTTTGATCCTCATCAAGTCTTGGTTATAAGTAGATGAAAGCATTAAATCAGTTAGTTAAATAAAAGTAATTTTTTTAACTGACATCTGCGGAGCTGTTTCCTTTCCAGTTAGTGTCACAGTCTAGCAGTGTACTTGTCCTTTATGAACACTGAGACACCTCATCCCTTTGTTTTATCCTGAGTTGAGAAGGGTCAAAATGTATAAAAGGCATTGTAGCCCTTGACAGGTGCTTTCCATGGCTTGGAACCACGTTTCCATGACTGCACATCTGCATTCTCCAGGGTGAGGAGTTCCTACAGGGAATGCAGTTTTTTATTTAAACACAACGTGTACTGATCATCAGATTCTCTCTTGGTCAACTGACTCATTCTGTCCCTACCACTATGGTGAAAGCCATCTTAGCGGTATCATCACCAAGGCTGCCCCAAGGTAGTTGTCAGGGGTGGTTTTCCTTTTGTTTCCTTTCTGCTAACTTGAGACTCCCATACATGTTCACTTGTACCCAAGGGAATAGAGTGCAATGTGCCTATGTGTACATGCCATATCTGCACAATATGATCAGTTAGCCTTGCTCCTTTGTACAAAAGCAATTCTGTGTGATCCCAGCTCTTTACCAGGAATTCTACTAAAGAGACTATGCTCATGAACATATGACCCTCCCCAACTCTAAGGACAGGTTAGGAGGCATAAGCCTCATCATTTTTCTCCTCCCACTAGCTCCAAAATGCACCTGAGCTGCTAGACGATCTTGGGTTAACTGGGTCACAGTCAGAGCTTTGTCCTTGAATGAAAATGGAGAAAGTAACCACAAAATCTGAAGTTGCCAAATTATTATCCATTTTTAGCACCACTTCAGACTGAAGACACAGAATTCTCAAGGAACAAATTATGAAGAAGTTTTACAGAAACATCAAACCACTAGTAGAGTCATATGTGCTTAGAGAACTCAGAAATCATACTCACTCAAATTATTAACTACATTAAACTTTGGCTACTATATAAGCAAATAATGAAATCTCCATGTAATGAAATTATCCACAAGAAACACTTACAAAAAGCATATAGTGTACCACGGAAAGTATAATCTTGGCAGATAAAGACAAATTATGCTGTAACAATTGCAACTTGACATAACCTTGAGGCCACATTGCTATAAAAAAATTCCCATAGTAGTAGAATGATGTTACACAATGTGAGAAATTTACTCAAAATACTGAAATATGGAATATGGATTTTAGGGTTGGTGCATATTTGTTTATCCATCCATCCTTCCTTTCTTCCTAGACAGGGTTAGACCCATTAGGCTAGCAGCCCCTTTTCAAGGGAGCCCACAGGTGGTATTTATACTAGTAGGGAAAATTTAGCCAGGCATTGAGGAATCAGACATGCAAAAAAAAAACCTCTTCTTTCTTGCATTTCTAGGTATTAAGCACATTACTGGGAGCCTTTGAGTCAAGATTCAGTGGTCCTATTACATGAAAGGCATTTCTGGTTCACTTGACCATATTTGAAAATAAACGTGGAACAGTAAGGGGGACTTGGGAGGGTAGAGGCAAAATTCCATTTTTTAATTTAGATGTATAAATACTGGATATGGAACAATGGCTATATTTAACCATAATAATGAGTAAAATTTTAATAATTAGAAAATGTACAGCAAAAAAAAATCAAAATCCATGCCTTCCTTACTTGGAAAGCTACAGGACAGGAAAAAGATATGCTTGTGCGCATGCTCTCTCACTCACACACACACACACACACACACACACACACATTACACAAATGAAACTCATTTGAACAAGATTTATTAAGTGCACACAGATATACATACTACACCAAATGACATTTGTTTAAACTTATAATGATGGAGTTAAACAGGAACAATTCAATATTATCAAAATTTATGTTGATATACAACCGAGACAAACAGGAAAATTATTCTCAACACCAAACTAGTGTCAAATTTCAATTGGAACAAAAACATCTTCATTCAAATGAAACAGAAAACTGATGGCATTTGGAAGATTTGTAATGAATCACCATCCTTAGATACACTACAGATCAGTTTATATCTCTTACAATGTAAAATTACTTAAAATTTTCTCTCAAGAAAATAAATAATGGGGGTGTGGCTAAGATGGCTACTTGACAGCAGCAACTGGTGAAAGCTCTGTGAATGAAAACTTTTCTCTGACAGAAAACATAATGAAAAAAAAATAAAATTTGGGGATAGCTGTTTGCTACTTTTATTCACTAATAGTCAGAAAAAAGATTTATAGCTTCAAGTTCTTCAAAAGCCATAATTTTTCTGTCAGAATTTCAACAACTTGGTTAAGAGAGAGGAGACATCAATGTGTGCCACTCAGGGAATGGTAATCAGGATTCCTGTGTTAAAAAAGACATGCAATCACTAATATCTAGCATGCATGATTTATTACTTAAAGTAGACAAACTGGATATCAAACTAGAAAGCTTCAAAGAAAAGACCAGAAAGAAGACGGAACATTTAGAAATTCTTATGAAACAACATAGTGCACAAATCAGCAGTATGGAAGAAGCTTTAAATAATCATGAAAGGAAAATAATTGAAGGGGAGTCTCAGACTGAATTTCTTTTAAAACAAAATAACTGGCTCACAAAAAAAGTGGATGATTTAGAAAACAGACTGAGATGACAAAACATTATAATTTATGGTATACCTGAAAAGTATGAGGGAGACAATATAATAAACTTCTTAACCTAGCTACTTGAAATATTAAATCGATCTGAAACTTGTCCTTTGAAATTGAAAGGGCACCTACATCCCTGAGAAAGAAAATACTGTTTACCACTGATCTTAAAAATAATAATATTAAAGCTACTTTGGTGATTCCTGCAAAGATCATAATTTCTTTCTGAAGAAACCAAAACATTTAACACTCTGGAAGAAGCATCTACTTTTGTGAACAGCAATATAATCTTTAATACCAAAGAAATGGAGTGGAACACTATACCCCTAAACAGACAGATTCAGCTGAATTCCAGGAAAACTGTTTCTAAAATAAAAAAAGCTTAAAGACGCTTGAGTTTTATTCTCCGATTGCAGAACTTTTATTTTCTGAAACAGCTTTAACAAAGTAAAACATTTGTACTGGACTAGCTTCAAAACATATGCAAGTATATATTTATATTTTAAGCTAAAACATTTTTCATGATGAGAAATATAAATGGTTAGTTTTGCTGTTTTAATATATTTGTAGTGAAATACTTAAAATATTTAACAGAACTTATAAGTGTATTTCTAAGTGTTAAACAAATACTTTCCATAAGAGAATGTAATTAAATAATATGCAATAGAACTGGTAATTTTAAGACTAAGTTAAGAATTTTATTTTATTTCTTCATCTTTGCTTAGTATGTGCATTGCTGGGTTAAATGAATGTCAGATGTAAGTCATATACTAATTAGAAGTGCTAAAGTGCTAGTGATTTTGTTTTCTTTGTTCCTGTGTAACCCATTCCTTTATTTATGAAAAAAGTGACACTTAAAGAAAACTTGAGAAACAAAGACTGTCCCCATTTGTGTCAGAATGCTGGCTTCTTTCTGCTTTGAGGTGATCAGAAGAAATGTTGGTCAAAGTTAATCAATGATGTCTGTGAAAAGAGAAAGGAACTTTTTTCTTTCTTTTTTCAAGTATATATATATATATATATATATATATATATATATATATATATATATATATATATGCAAGATCTGCTCAAAATAAAATATTTTTTTTTCTCGGAAGTGAAGAATTGGTAAAACAAAAGCTACAGTAATATTTTATATTCAGCTGTTGCTCATATATAACTTGCTCACATTTTGCTGAATAGCTTATGTTGTAGTACTACTAACTCTCACTGTATATATATTAAAGGAAAGAAGTAAAGTTAGACGCTAGTTACTGACTATAACAGCTTAAAAGGACCAAGAAGAATGAGAAATGTATAGAGGAAATTAGCTGCTATCGTGTGCTGCAAGTTGTCATCTTCACATGCTGCAATCAAATTAAGCCAGGATGTGAAACTTAGATCAGAACAGCAGTTCACAATGGCTAAAACATATTCCTATTAAACAAGAAGGAATTATTTTACATATAGTCAATATGGCTTGCAATACTAGAATTAACAAGAGTAAACATCTTATGAATAATATACAAATACACAAGGAATGAAATATTTAATATGCAAGATTAACAAAAGAGTAGTATCCGTAACCTAAGAAATATATACACACATTCTAATCTTAAATAGAGAGCTGATGATTAAATATCTCTTTGATGGCAGATTTTAGAGATACAAGACATACATAATAAGGTAGAATATTAGTGGGGAAAATAAGACAGAAAAATATATTTAAATAAACTGCTTACAAGAACATCTATTATATACACCTGCATACAGCAGAAAAGTGAATGAACAAGATCTCATATAAATTACTTAGAAAATAATATAAAAATATTTGATAATAATCTTAAAGCTGAAATTTGAAGCTTGGTCTTGTGAACTTTGAAACTTTTACATGTTGTGTGCTATTAGATTCACTAAGACTAACTGACATAACTCATTTCATAAGTCAAAGCTGAAATTTGAGTGTTATATTGCTGAAACAGTGCATCCATTTTGATAGAAAGCAAAGTAGAATTTTCAGTATGTTTGAACCCGGGAAGGGAGAATGAGATTTGAATTAAGCACACTGTAACTTCTGAATACAATACAGACTGCAAAAATTTTTTTTACTGCATAGAAATAGCAAGGCATTACTTTCAATCGCAGTAATGTACATATTTTTATGAAGTAATTTAATAAGCTATAGATTTTTTAAAATATTTTGATATTTGTTATGTTAAGAGTGTGACACGATTTTGAGATATTGACACTTGTACTTAAAAATGTAGAGCTTTTGTTAGCTCTATAAAATATGCGTGTATCTTTTAGCATGAAAACATTTATATGTATTGATTTCCCTTTTGTATTATAGGTTTAGTGTGATAAGATTACCAGTCACTTGTAAGTTTACAGATGTCTTAACCTCTTCAGGTCCCACTCTGTTACACTTATTTATTTAGAGATTTAGTTACAATAATGTTGAATGAGCAAATAATTTAGGAATAGTTAATGGATAATTTATTAATGTATACTACTATTAGATAAGTAGGTATATAGTACAACATTTCTTGTATTTAATATTTGTGATTACTAGGACAATTAAATGTTTATGTAGTAAATTGGGGAGTAGTTTTAAATGGCAAAATATGGAACTAAATTAATAGTCTCACAATATTTTGACTTGTATATGATATTATATTAATTATTTGTAAGTCACTGTAGCTTTTTGATTAATTTTTAGGTATTGGGAGGTACAGAGATAGTAGAGCAGTTTGTCTTTTTGACAGGCAAACAAGGAACTTTGCTAACTACAGTAGGTTGTGTTTTATTAGTAATATATACAGTTATAGTCTTAGACTAGTCTTTGTTTTGTTATTTACCCATTTTATTGTTGTTTGTAGAAGGGAAGAATTCAAAAAATGTTAAGATAGTGTTGCAGAATGCATTAGACTCTTGTATACAATTAAATTAATATGTGGATAAATGCGCCACATCATCTTTTAAAATAAATCTTTTTTAAATACACAGTTTGTACAGTTTTAATCTATAATCCATCAATATAATGGATTAAATAATGGCAACAAAAAGAAATCATGAATGAGATATCCAAAATAAAATAGAGGAGACATTATATTCTTGCAAGAGACTCACTTGATAAAGATGTACAACATTTAAATAACGTAGGTTATGAAATGTTATCATCTGCTTCTTTTAACAAAAAAGGAGAGTAACTGCTAAACTTTGGAGAAAATCTACTGTAAAGCCTAAGGTCATGTAATTCATTAATGATCCCAAAGGAATGTAAACAATTATAATAATTAAATACAACGGCAAACACTACACACTAGATAATTGTTTCTAGATCCCTGGAATAGGTGCAAAAGTAGCTAAAGATCACTTAAACATACTACAAAGTCATTGGAAGGGTAGTTTAATTTTAGCAGGGAATTTTAACTGCATATCTAGTGTAGAAGATGTAAGTGAACAGAAGAAAGCTAAAATACTGGCATCGGCTAAATCACTAAACAGACAGAGTAGTAATAACAATTTTAGTTGATTTGCTAGGAAAAGCAGAAGATAAGTCATTATACTTGTTATTCTTATGCACATGGGATGCAAACTGGAACTGATGGGAGTTATACCTCTATAGAGTTACTTAATAAAGTGAATTATTTTAAGATTACTTCTTGCCTTTAATCTGATCATAATGCACTATTAATATATTAATGGATACAAGGATTTTTTAATTATTTATAGAATCATATATATATATATATATATATATATATATATATATATATATACATACATACACATATGCATGCATGCAGTGGATATAAAAAGTTTACACACCCCAGTTAAAATGCCAGGTTTTTGTGATATAAAAAATGACACCACAGTAAATAATTTCAAAACTTTTTCCACCTTTACTGAGACCTATAACCTGTACAATTCAATTGAAAAACAAACAAATCTGTTAGGGGAAAAAAATATAAAAAATAAAAAATGTACAATACGCTGGTTGCATAAGTGTGCACACCCTTAAACTAATACTTTGTTGTGTGTGCACACTCTTAAACTAATACTTTGTTGAAGCACTTTTTGATTTAATTATAGCATTCAGTCTTCTTGGGTAGGGGTCTATCAGCATGGCACATCTTGACTTGGCAATATTTGCTCACTCTTCCTTGCAAAAGCGCTTCAAATCTGTCCGATTGTAAGGGCATCTCTTGTGCACAGCCCTCTTTAGGCCATCCCACTGATTTTCTATTGGATTTAGGTCTGGACTCTGACCGGGCCATTCCAAAACTTTAATTTTCTTCTGGTGAAGCCATTCTTTTGTTGATTTGGATGAATGCTTGGGATCATTGTTGTGTTGAAAGGTGAAATTCCTCTTCATCTTTCTAGCAGCCGTCTGAAGGTTTTGGGCCAAAGGTGACTGGTATTAGGAACTCTTCATAATTCCCGCTGCAATGACTAAAGCCTCAGTTCCAGCTGAAGAAAAGCAACCCCAAAGCATGATACGGCCACCACCATGCTTCACTGTGGGGATGGTGTTCTTCTGGTGTTGCAAAGTGTTATTTATGCATCAAACGTATCTTTTGGAATTGTGGCCAGAAAGTTCAACCTTGGTTTCATCAGACCATAACACATTTTCCTACATGCTTTTAGGAGACCTGATGTATTGTTTTGCAAATTTTAGCCAGGCCTAGATGTTTTTCTATGTAAGAAAAGGCTTCCATCTTGCAACCTTAACCCATAGTCCAGCTATATGGAGAATATGGGAGATTGTTGTCACATGTAGTACACAACCAGTACTTGCCACAAATTCCTGCAGCTCCTTCAGTGTTGCTGTAGGTCTCTTGGCAGCCTCCCTGATCAGTTTTAGTCTGGTCTTTTCATCAGTTTTGGAGGGACGTCCAGTTCTTTGCAATGTCACTGCTGTCCCATATTTTTCCACTTTCTGATGACTATTTTCACTGTGTTCCATGGCATATCCAATGCTGTGGAAAATTTTTTGTACCCTTCTCCTGACTGATACCTTTCAAGCAATGAGATCCCTTTGATGTTTTGTAAGCTCTCTGCGAACTATGACTTTTGCTGTAGCAGGCAACTGAGTAAATGTCAGGAAAGGCCTACTAAGACAGCTGAACTTTAGTTGGGGTTAATCAGAGTCTCTTTAACTGATGGCAGGTATGTACCCAAGAAGACTGAATGATGTAATTAAATCAAAAGCTGCTTCAACAAAGTACTAGTTTAAGGGTGTGCACACACAACAAAGTATTAGTTTAAGGGTTTGCATACTTATGCAACCAGCATACTGTACGTTATTTTTTCCCTTAACAGATTTGTTTTTCAACTGAATTGTACAGGTTATAGGTCACATTAAAGGTGGGAAAAGATTTGAAATGATTTATTATGGTCTCATTTTTTATATCACAAAAACCTGGCATTTTAACAGGGGTGTGTAAACTTATATATCAATGATATATATATATTATATATATATATATATATATATATATATATATATATATATATATATATACATATATACATATATATATATATATATATATATATTAAGAGAAAGGGAGAGAGATATTAAAAAATTAACCATTACATTAAAGAACAAATTGAGATTTTTTTTTTTATCTTTAAATGATAATGGCCAAGTTAGTAAAGTCATACTATGGGACGTTTTAAAAATGCATGTTAAAGATAGTATGGGAAGATGGGATAATAATAAAATGAAAGAGTGGGATAAAGAGTTGTTAGAAACACAAGATGAAATACACAAAGCAAGATCTGAAAAATCAAAGAAATTAGATAATTCTGCACTCATTAAAAAGTTAATGACAAAATGTCAAACAGTTAAGGCATAAAGTGGAGATAACTTTAGAAAAAATATTGCTTTTATGCAATGCCTTAAAATCTACATAGATTAGCTAATAGAAGTAAGATAATAAGCAAAAAGGCACAAATCAATAATATCCTAAACCCTCTTACAAATAAGCTTACTTCAGACACTGAGGAAATGCTTAATACTTTTAAAAAATTCCATGAGGATCTTAATTGTAAAAATAATAATCTTGATGATTACAAAATTGACAAGTATTTAATGAAAAATTTTAATAATAAACTTAATCACCAAGTTGTGCTGCGGTAGCGTTGTCGCCTCACAGTAAGACATTGTCCTGTTCGATTCTCAGCTAGAGCGTCTTCTGTGTGGAGACATGCGTGAATGGGCGTACCTTTGTTGAAGGTTGTGCGTCAGGGCCAGCAACTCTGCATGTAAAAATCTACTGCCAATCATTAACGGATCGGAGTTCCGCTGTGGCGACCCCTAACCAGGAAAAGCCGAAAGACACAACAATAACCAACAAGTATCTCTGCTGAATAAGCCTGTTACCCAGACAGAAGTTTTAAAAAAGTGAAAAATGGCAAAGCCCCAGGGTTAGATGGTTTAAGTATGGAATTACATAGTCTACTTCTGTTAAATATTTTACAATTACTCAGTAACATTTTCAAGATAATTCAGGGTGACAAAATAATTCCTTCCTCATGGAAATTTTCTGTAATCTCACCTATATTTCAACAAGGAAAGGGTAATAACTTTTCTCATATAGACCTATTTTATTAAATGTAGACTAAAAATATTTACTTCCCTTTTCACTAAAAGATTAAGAGATATAAAAGATTAACAAGGACCAGATAGGATTTATAGTTAATAGATTAATGCATGATAACATGAAAATGGTAGTAACTATCTTAGATTTACCTAAAAATGAACAAAAAATTGGCCCTAATTAGCTTAGACAGTGACACAGCTTTTGACTCTCTAGACTGAAAATACTTGTTTAAAACTTTAGAAGAATTTGCATTTCCAGAATAGTTTATTGGAATATTAAAAAAAAGCATAAAGACTCCAAAGCAGATGTTAAAATTGGATCTTGCATTTCTCAAGGATTCACTTTAACAAAGGCAAAAAGCAAGGATGTTCCTTTTCCCCTCTACAATTTGCATTAGTTATCAAACCCTTAGGCTTACAGTATAAGAAGCAATGAAAAAAAATGTGAATTCTCAATTAACAGAGAATGTCAAATCTTAAATTATTCTATCAAAAAAATTATATGAGGATACTGAAAAGTTTCAAGAACTTTCACTGCTGAAATGTAATAAAACTGAAACTTTAGTGTTAAATGAATTATTCAATAGTAAGTTTAAAGATAAATATAAATATAATTGGGAAGGAGAACTAAAATATTTTGGAATAAAAATCTATTAAGATGCGAATAAGATTATTAATTATGGAAAAAATAAATAAAATACTACTACTTAACAAAATGGAATGTAATTTTTTGTACTTTTGGGGATAAACTAATACTTATATATATATATATATATATATATATCTATATAAACATATACCAAAGAAAATCCTGGGTAATGTAAATGGAAGAATCACACCTGAACCAGGGTTCGATTTGAGCGCTTTCATTCGCAAGTTTATTAGTTCTTGAACTTCTTCAGAAATCTGAATACAAGCATTCCTATGTCAACTCAAAGGCGTAGCCATGGCAGCAAGATGGCTCCGACTTTTGCCAACCTTGTCCTCAGCTCTTGGGAAGCTAAGACCCTAACCAAGCTGAAGGGATTTGAGCTAGGAGTGCTGTACAAGCGATACATTGATGATATGTTCCTTCTATGGGAAGGAACCCCCTTAGAACTGGATGTTTTCCTGCAGGAGCTAAAAAACAGCATTCAATTCCTCAGCTTCACTATAGCAGGCAAGGGAAATGTAACTAACTTCCTGGATGTCATGCTAAAGCTGGACAAGAACATTCAGTGCTTCCCATCCAAGCTTTACAGAAAACCCACTCACAGGAATAATCTACTAGACTACAGAAGCCAATACCCAGGCTTCATTAAAAAGAAGATCATTAAAGGGCAATACATGCGTCTCAGCTGTATAGTAAGCAAAAACAGTGAGTTCTCCAATGAAAGAAAAGTCCTTCGCATGCTAATAGAGAAACGTTACTCTACTTAACTAGTTAACAAGATAGCCTGTGGCCAAACACAGACACAGTCAGCACCAGGCCATCCTCAAATACAGGTTCAATAATCAGCCAAAGGCTAACAATAGCAACCTACCCAGATTCCCCTTGCCCATTTCCATGGATGCAGAAGCCATTAGGAAAACACTAGACGCCAACTAGGGAATATTGCAAAGAAACCCAGAACTCGGCACAGCCCTGGGCAACCAACCCTACTTCTGTTAAAAGAGGATGTGCTCCCCAAAAATATTGTTCAAACTCAAAGCCCACAGAAAGCATACAGACACCCAGAGCACTCCAGGCATCCACCTGTGTGGAGACTGCTGTTGTTGCCAATACATCAGCATAGATACCAGGGTGATCGTAGCCAACAGAATGTTACCAATCGTGTTCCAGCTCAGCCTTGACTGAAATACCATACACATGATTTACCTGGTGAAATGCAGCCACTGCCCTGCCTACTATGTAGGAATGACCATGTGCAAACTCAACAGAATTAGAGAACATTACCAGACCATTACTAGGCTATACGCCAAGCTAATTCTACCAATGCTTTAGCAAGACATGCAGGGCAATGCAGACTGGGTCTATATTAAATCAGCGAATGCTCAAAATAGCGAACGCTGATTTAGTGACCCCTTAAGAGCGATACCTGACAATCCCGAAGACACAGAACAGTGATTTATTTTCCCCAGGGAAAAGAAATTGCTGGGCCATTTTCAGGACTTTGCCATTTCCTCCACTGTGGTGTGATCTTGGAGTTGTTATATTTAAGTGGGGGGGGGGGGGGAGCCCTCCACTTTATTTTGTGTTTTGAACTTTTTTTTTTTTTTTTGTGGAACAAAGATTTTTTTTCCTGGGAAAAAAATTGCTGTTCTGTGGCTTCTAAATTGTCAAGTTTCGCTCTTTAGGGGTTGATAAATCAGTGTTCGCTATTTTAAGCATTTGCTGATTTAATGTAGACCCATGCAGACCTCCCCTTAGTTTTAAGTTCTCAGTCTTAGAAAAAGTTACTACTTTTAGTAGTGAATCCAGCACCCCCCTAGAGGTAAGAGAACTAAAATGGCAAACTGAACTCAAGGCAGACACTACCCCTAGATCAAACAGAAGTCTGAACATAAAATGCATGCTGAAATGGATCAAATGACCACCCCTACCGCATTACAAGCATACACGTAATAAAGCAACACTTTGCATTACAGTATATAAACCCACATTGGGATGCTTGTACGATTTCTGAAGAAGTTCAACGGTCTAATAAAATTGCGAATGAAAGTGCTCAAATCGAACCCTGGCTCATGTGTGGTTCTTCCATTTATGTTCACCCAGTATTTTCTGCAGTATTAATGTTTACTACCTGGTGATAGTGCAATCCTGGTATCACATTCAATAGCTTTAATACCTGACAAAAAACTTTTAAAAGAAAATGGAAAAAAATGCTAACTTCATTCTGAAGGTATCTTAAAAAGTCAAGAATTGCTTATAGAAATCATACAAGATTATGGGATAATGGTGGTATTAGCTTCCCAGATGTAGAATCTTATTCTAGTTCTGCAGAGTTTAACTCTACTATATTCTGAATTGACTCAACTAACATTAATCAATGGAAAAACACCCAGGAGCAGATTATACTACTACATATGATAAATTAGAACTATTTAGGTTCATAGGTAGGTACTAGGCTATCGGCCCTGGGGCTTATACAAGCCCAGCCAAAAAGGTACCCTGGCTTTTGCCACCCAAGAAAATTATTTTCCTGTGCCACTGTCGAGCAGAGCCACAGAGGTGATCCCCGGGGTGAATTTCCTATTTCCCATCCAATCATCAAGATTTGTCTTGAAGAGTGCTAATGAGGAGCTTTGTTTGATATCGATAGGTAGTTTATTCCAGAGTATTGGAAGTTTCTGGGACAGGAATCTATCCCTCCAGCATGTTCTGTTTATTGTGGTGATGAGGTTTAGATCCCTAGAGCATGTAGCTCGGAGGGATTGGGATTTCTTTAAGTGGAGCATGTCCAACAGCTCTGGGTTTGACATAGCTTTGTATGTTAGGCAGAGATCACCTCTGAGTAGGCGATATGTGACTGAGTAAAGCTGTAGTTTTTTGAGACAGTCTGTGTAGGGCATCTGTTTGAGGCTGGTAATCCTCTTTGTGAGGTATTTCTGCGGCCTTTCCAGTTGTGTAGATGTCTTGTGAGGTACATACCAAAAGGGACGTTGTACTCTTTAATGGGTCTAATGAGTGATGAGTAGAGGGGAACAATGACCTTTTTTTTCTGGATGAGAAACCTTTTGTGATGAGGTGTGCCACGTAGAAGGATTTCCTGACTACTGTGGCAATGTGATTATCAAAGGAGAGACTACTGTCCACCTGTGTCCCAAGGTCTCTTATCACACTTTCGGTGTTAAGTATACTACCGCCTATGTTGTAGTTCATGGGTACAGAGTTTTTACCAAAGGGGATGACAATGCACTTTTTGGCATTGAGCTTGAGGCCATGGCTTTGACACCAGGTATCTGTCTCAATGAGGCCCTTTTGTAGGATGTCCACAATGTTAGGAGTTTCGATTATGGCTCCTAGTTTGCAAGTCATCTGTGAACTTCATTAGCCAAAGACCTTCTGTGTTAGCCTGTACTTCAGAGAAGTAGATACCAAACAGGAGAGGACCCAGGACTGAACCCTGTGGTACTCCACTTGTCACTGATCTGAAGTCGGATTTGGAGTCTGCTACTTTCACAGTGTGGGTTCTGTCAGTGAGCCAGTTGTTAATCCATCTTGTGACATAGGGATTTATACCTAGTTTAGTGAGTTTATCTATAATTTAAGAGTGGGGGATGGAGTCAAAAGCCTAGGCAAGATCTAGATAGGCTGTGTGAACCACCTTACCCTTATCTACGGCTTTGGTGACTGCTTTAAAGAAGTCTATCAGGTTTAGGAGACATGATCTGCCTTTTACAAACCCAAACTGGGTGAGATCCAGATTTTGGAGATTACCAGTGTCTTTTTTTATAAGTTCCATGATGATACGTTCCATGGCCTTGCAGACCAGGCTCGTCAGGCTAATGGGGCGGTAGTTCCCGGGGTCCGTGGTGGCTCCCCCCTTGTGGAGTGGGATAACCGTTGCTATGCGCCATTCAGCAGGCACAAAGCCTGAGGTGAGGCTATGATTGAACATGGTACTTAGGTGGGGTGCCAGTTCGTTCTGTAGTTCGTGTAGAACGCAGCCTGGGATGTTGTCAGGTCCCATGGATGCTGTGTTCCTGGCTTTTGGAGAGTGTGGTTCTTACCTGTGCAGCCATGATTACAGGAACTTTGCATTCTTCCGGTATAGAGTTGGGCTTTTTAGGAGGTGAGAGGGGGGTAAAGTTAGCACTGAACCTATCTGCCAGGATGTTGGCAATACCAGTTGGGTCTGTATATTTAGTGCCATTGTGCTGTAACTCAGAGAAGATCTGAGTGTTGCCATTCAGATTCTTGACATAGCTATAGAATGCTTTGTGGTTGTCTTTAGAATCAGTGGCGATTTTGTTTTCATAACTAGCTTTGGAGGATTTTATCAGGGATCGCAGCTTCTTACTGAGGCTGACCAGGGAGCTCCTCCACTCGAGGGATTTTACTCTCTTTTGCAAGAGTTTCTTCCTTCTGTTGTACAGTTTGTTTATGGCAGGGGACCACCAGATTGGCTTCCTTTTTTTGGAGGATAGCATCTTGGCTCTTTTTGGGATAGCACGATCCATGCACTCATGCAAGTGCTTATAAAGTGCAATTGTGCAGGATTCAGTAGTCCTAACTGTATTGTCCATCTGCATGGGTGTCATAAAGTTCATCACTTCTGTCTTAAGAAGCATGAAGTTGGCTTTGGAGAAATTTTTTACCATGGTTTCCTTAATGGGGGGGTGGAGGCAGGATGTGGATATCTAGGGTAATTAGCTTATGGTCAGATCGGACCAATGAGGCATTGACTTCAGGTGTGGCACACCGGTCACTCATATTGGTAATGACTAGATCTAGGATATGGTTGCCCCTGGTGGGGGTGTGGATAAGTTGATCCAGGGCATTGGAGTTTATGAATTCCAGAAAGCGTTGAGCGAAGGAGTTGGTACATGAGTAGTTTTCCCAGTTAATGGTGGGGTAGTGGAAATAGCCCATTATTAGGGTGTGTGGTTGAACCCTAATATTTTCCAGTACATCAAAAAAAGAGGAGTGGGAATCCTGGGGCATGGTGGCTGATCTGTAGCAAGCTACAATTTGGATTGCAGTTTTGCCCAGAGTTAGTTGCACTTGGATAACTTCGGCTGCATAATGCTGTGCAACTAGCCTGGAGGTGTGGATATCCTTAATGAATATGGACACACCTCCGCCTTTGGTGTTCTGGTCCAGGTTACATGGCCGAAAAGTGTGGTATGAGTTATAGCCTGGTAGTGCAGGGGTGCTCTCTGGAGCCTTGAACCAGGTCTCAGTCACTGCACAGATATCGATGTTCTCCATTTTAAGGAGTGCCTCGAGAGAGTGCATTTTGAGATTTAGACTTCTGGCATTGAGTAGCATCACCCCCAGTTTTTGCTTGCCTGTTCCTGTTACGGTGGTGAATTTGTCATTTGAACCTTGCATAAAAAAGGCACTATAGGGGCGGCAAGAACCTTAGCCAGTATCCAGAATCCCAGGGGTGACAGGTGCAGGCGATCTCTGGCAAAACATTGTGGTCTGTTGACTCTATTCTCCACTTGGCTTTCTTTTCTCCTCCCACTTCATCCTCCCACTGCTTCTTTACCTGTTAACTGTCTTAACTTGCTCTCTTTTCCACAACTAATCCCTTCCTAATTTTCCCTTATTCTTAGTACTCTACTTTTTCTTACCTCCTATCCTTGTTAACTTTATCTGACAAGTATTTTTTAACTTGTATAATGTTATTTCGGACTGTAATTGTGTGTGGTAGTAATTAACTCATGTAGTAGTAATTTAAATTAAAGAGTTTGCTTGTTTTTTGTTTTTTACAAACTTTTTTACTAATTCTCTTATTTTTTGTATGCTGGTTTTTCTGTATGTATTTTCTTCTGTGGAGCTTTACTCCCCGGGCCGCTACTGAAAATGGAAATATCTCCAGCTAGACTAGCCCGGTCAACAAATGTAAAATAAAATAAAATAAATAAATGGTCTGTTGACCATGTCATCCCAGGCAGACAGATACTGGATCCCTTTAGAATGGCACCAGAAGCTTAGCCAATTGTTGAAGTCAATCATTTTGTCCTTGTACTGCAGCATCATTCTGGCTGATGGCAGAATGCTACTCAGGGCTAGGGTCATACCTGCCTGGGCTACAAGATCGGAGAGCTCTTCCATGTCTCTTTTCATGTAGTCCAGGGAGGTACGTCTCAGGTTGTTCACACCAACATGGACAATGACAGAGTCATATTTGTACTTGCTGTGAAGTGACCTGAGTGCATGGGTTATGTGGCGGATCCTGGCACCAGACAGGCAGCTGACAGTAACCTTCTCCTTGTTTAGCCTGGTGAGTGGGACATCAGTGTGCCTGACTATAGAGTCGCCTATGACTAGTGTGTTGGGTATGTTGTTTTGCCTTATTGGCCGTGTTTGAGTGGCACACGGAGTCTGCAGGCTATGTGTCATTTGGGCTGTGTTGGGGGGGTGGAGGTTGCTTGCATTTCTGCTTTGGAGGTCTCTGTTGCTTGAGCAGATTATTAGTGAGAGCCTCCGCGAATGTTTTTGTGTTTCTATGTGTGGATTTTGGTGGTGCAGATTTAGTGAGACTATGTGATGAGTGTGGTGTGGTGTAAGTGTTTACCTTATCCTCTTGACTTTCAAGTTCAGTCTCGACTGGAGAGAGCTTTACCTCCAGTTTGGCTAGATAAGTGCATCGCTCACAGGTTGTAGTGCTGGGTGGTAGGAGGAGAGGGTTGTCTGTGTACATGAGGCAATTTCTACATTGCCCCAAGATTCCCAGATGCATCAGATAGACAGGAGAGAATACTGGGAGCTGACCCTTGGACATGCTTGAATAAAAAAACTATTTTCCTCTAGATAATTGAGGAAAGTGAGTAAAAGAGCTGTTTTTCTCTAAGCAAGTGAGGAAAGTAAGTACCAAAACTGTTTTCCTCTAAGTAATGAGGAAGGTTGAGTGCTGTAGTAATTAGTAGGTTATTTAGTGCTTACAAGTTCTGAACAAGTGCTGATCACGAATAAGCAAATTCAAGTGCTAAAAGTAAGACTCTGTATCTGGACTAAACTAGTTACAGGAAAGGGGGGAAAACAAGTGCAAATGTGTGCTTTTAAATCAGAAAGTTGAGAGAGATGGAAAAACTGCCCAAACGGCCAACAACTACAATTTCTGGGCCAGAACCACTCCTTATGTGGTAGATAGGTTACCTAGTGCTTACCTCTCCCACTGATAAGCTAGAAGGCTTCCCTCCAACACAGAAAGCTTGGTGGGGGGGGGGGGGCTCAGAAGCTTACATACAGTCCTGGATACAGCAAATCTGAATCTGGACTACACTATTTACAGGAAAGGTATTTTTTTATATATACAGAAAAGTAGCTAAAACAGCAGTCAAAACAATTCAAATACAGTGCAAGCTAGCACACTTGAGTATGTAGCAATGTTAGACCAAACAGTTTAAAAAATGCAATTAAATTAAAAATGACTAAAAACAATGCAGAAAGAGTCTATTAGATAGAATGAGGTAAAGAGATGGGACTGGGGGGAGTGTCCCAGATTAAATCTACAGTGGGGGTGGGCAACTGCAAAAACCTCCAAATTTAAACAACAACACGGGAATAGGGAGGGTGGATATGGGAAAACCAACACCTTCAGCAGAGATCTGAAAAACTATACAGTGAAGCAAAAATAACAGTGCACAACTCTGAAGTCAGCCAGCAATGATATAAAATTAGTCAAACAACAATTACCAGTACACAACTCTGAAGTACCAGAAAAATATACTCAGCTCTGTAAATCTCCAGATAGTTTGAAGAGCACTCTTTCAGGACACAGGAAGGCTCCAACAATGATATTTAACAATCATTTCATATGGTTAATAAAACTTACCACTGAAGGAAATTCTTTTCAGTCTTTAGGCTTTGCATATATGAAATCAATTCTTAACAGCTAAGAAATAAATTTATATTTTAAATTCATTAATATAAAAAATGAGATTTATGTGCTTTCCCACTGCACACACCTCTAGATTTAAGGAAACAGAACAATGTTAAAATTAATTTACTAAAAAGGACTGGATTAGTATTATGGTCTGATTGCTCTGAAAAAGGAAAAGCTAAGTCCCTAGAATATTTAATGAAAGAATATAAGTTGGATGAATCTGCTAACCAGTTAATATGATACAACAGTAAGAAATTGCATGAATTTGTAGATATGAGTGAAGATAAACAGAACACTATTCCCCCAATATATGCATATATGAATGCTATCATCGAAGGTAGATTGACCAACAAAGGAAGTTTGTCCAAGTTATATAAGTTAATTATAAATAATAAAAATGTTGATGCAAAATTCTGGAACTTTTTAGATAGCAGTGGACTGAGTGACTCAATAGATGGCAAGAATAAAACTTTGCTACTAAAATCAGTTAGTCAAATTTCAAGTTTATACTACAAATATATATATATATATATATATATATATATATATATATATATGTTACTCCCTAAAAAGTCTCCAAGTTTAGTAAAACGACTTCTTCATTTTGTTTAAGATGCAGTAAAGATGTAAAACCAGATTGGACACATGTTTATGGACTGTGAAAAATAAATTGTATATTGGGAAGAGATAAGTATGCATCTTTAGTATACTTAGGGGTTATGGTCTGATAATTCTTCTTTAACTAATCAGTAATACTAATATATGTTCCACTTTCTGTAAATGTAAAAGCCAAAGACCCAAAAATGTTTTGGTCCCTCTTGGCAGTTGCTGGAAAAGTTACTATAAACAACTGGAAATCAAACTCAGTTCCTACATTCAAAGAATTTTAAAATCTAACAGCAATACTATATAAAACTGAAAAAGTGATTAGAATAAGATCTGCAAATCATACTAAGACTGTCAGTGGTTGTGATAACCTTGAAATGTTGCTACTGAAATACCAGGACTCAATGTGTTAACTGTATAAGATTATCTTCATGATTCAATGTATTCCTATCATTGTATAACAATACATTATATTAAATTTCTACCTTTCTGTGTATATATTGTAAATATGTTAAATAAATAAAAAATTCTTAAAAGGAAAGAAACATGCTGCAAGTAAACAGCAATGGAAATACCATATTTTGTTTTCTTTTCTAGTACTGTATGTGTACCTATGTCACCCTTTCAAATGTCAGGTTTAATAAAGACGCTAACAAATAACTGCTCACAATAGTGATAAGGCAAGGGCATAGTCAATTATGCTGTATGTATCAAGCTAAAAGTCAGAAACTTGTTGCAAACTGACTTTCAAATAGATTTAAATAAATCTGTTTCCACAGACTTACTATGAATGCATAATGGTAATAGCGTATTTTGTAGAAAAAAAATAAATTAGACATTCCAACAAAATTATACTAATGTAATTAATAAGTAACATCCTAGCTAATTAAATAGTTTCCTTTCTCTCATTAGCTCACGGGTATTACTTATGAACAATGTAAAAAATGAAAAATCAGTTCCCTCTAGAATGGAATCGAGATGCTGCAACTCAATATTGATATGAAACTTCTCTTTATTAAACGTTAAGCGCTTTCATCTAAAAATACTTAGACTTCTTCAGAACAAACAACTGCCCTTAGGCATACAGTTTATAAAGGTGTCGTCATCAACTAATTAAATCAATTAATTAATTATAAAAAGCATTTAAAGTGCCAGTGTAAAAAAATGCTCTTATACACAAAATTGCTCTTAAGCAAAGAAGTTTTAGATTTGTAAAAACAGTTTTATGGTAACATACACATAAATGTACCAATCCAGAACTCATAAAAACATGACTATAAAAATATGACTATAAAAATGTGACTATAAAAATATATATGCTCTATGAAGCATTCCATCAATAACCTTCTTGATGGACAAAATTAGTAACTGTTCAACAAATTAAAATATTTTATAATATTTTATCTCCCCCTCCTACCAGTCTATCCAGTATTTGCCAATATTGGCTTAACTGAAATGTGGTCATTTAGTCCTGGTGGAGTGGATGAATTTAATTTAATTTGCCATCTAGTCTCTAACTCTCCCAGTTTTTTACTAATATTCCCTCCCCTGGGATTCACTATGGCAATGTCTAAAATGGCAAAATGAAACAATTTACAACAGTTACTTTCTTGCAAGTGTCTCCACAAAGCATTTTTAGCATCTTTTTTCTTTATGCAGTAGTAATGGTCATAAATCCTTTGCCTGAGGCTCCTGTCGGTCTTCCCTACATAATAACAGTGACAGCTAGCACACTTAGCTAGGTAGACTAAATGTGTTGTCCTACAATTCCCTTTCTTAAAAAATATTTCAGTCTTGGTGACATTTTCCAATTTTATACTATTCTCTAAGAATATATATCTGCACTGATTACACGTGCCACATTTTGTTGTACCTATCTTATCTCTTCCCTTATTGTTTATTTGTATCTTCCTTTCTAATTCACATTTCAAATTATTCCCATTCCTAGATACAAATCTGGGTATATCTCCCACTGTTTCAATAATTCTTCTGTCCATTTTTAATATATTCCAATTATTAATAATAATACTTTTAATATTGGTGGTCCATGGGGTGTGTTGTAATATACAGGCCCTAGTATAATCAACATCTGTCACTCTATTTGCTGTTACCATGTTGTGTGCATTTACAAAGGGACCTTTGCCTAATAGGGGAACATATTTATTTCCCCATTCTTTCAGTACATAGCTGGTTACATCTTTCACTAACCATCTAGGGTATCCCTCTTTGAATAAACATGTCTCCTACAAACTGCAATTCAACAACTAGATCATTGTATTCAGATGTCATCCTAGCGGCCCTGATACATTGCCCCTTGATTATACTCTTTTTTTGTATAGTGGGATGGGAGCTGGTGTATTCTAAATATCCGTTACTAAAAGTTTCTTTTCTATATATCTTACTTCTTATTTTACCCTGATCAACTGTAATTAGGGTATCTAAGTACGCTATAGAATACGGATCTACATTGAATGTGAATTTCAATTCATTGCTCTTTGAATTCAGATCACTCATAAACAATTCCAATTCTCTTCTATTACTTTTCCAAATCAAAAATATGTCATCCAAAAATCGATAATAACATGAAACTTCTTGAAACCTCTTATTACTGAATATGTGTTCTTCTTCCCAATCACATAAATAAATATTTGCAAAAATGGGGGCACACGCTGCCCCCATTGCTACCCCTTTAGTTTGAATGTAGTATTCCCCTTCAAACATAATGTAATTGTGTTTCAGTACTAGTTCCATGAATTCAACTGTAAGCTGTATTTTATCCCTTGATAAATTACTTAATTTTTCCATACACCTTTCTAATCTGAAAAGTCCGTCCTCCTGTGGGATGCTTGAAAATAAGTCTACCACATCTATGGTCACTAAAAGTGCCTCAGGGCACTTTTTACACTGGCACTTTAAATGCTTTTTGTAATTAATTAATTGATTTCATTAGTTGATGACGACACCTTTATAAACTGTATGCCTAAGGGCAGTTGTTTGTTCTGAAGAAGTCTAAGTATTTTTAGATGAAAGCGCTTAACGTTTAATAAAGAGAAGTTTCATATCAATATTGAGTTGCAGCATCTCGATTCCATTCTAGAGGGAACTGATTTTTCATTTTTTACATTGTGTTGACCGCTTCCCAGTTCGTTGATTACTTATGAACAGTCTTACTCAGCTATGCCAAGCCTAAGCGTCAGCTTAAGCACAGACTGCTTGGAAAGAGCTCTCTCTACTGGAGCTGTGATAACAAGTGGGACTCCTAACACTCTGAAAAATAAACTGCAATTTAGACATTAAAACACTGGATTATGAAATTTGCTGTTGCATCTTTCCAGGGTTTTTGCAAGGAAATTTCACCCTCTAACTTGCAGATCTCATCTCCCCACACTCCTGCTACCAATATATACTGTCTCTGAGACTGCAAAATCTCAAGAGTAGAAGAAATATTTCACACTACCAAGACCTCAGGCTTAGTACACATCAGTATACATATTTTCCTGCTTCTCACTTGTAATTTTGCAGTTCTATGAATCTACCTATGATCCTTGGAATTTCAGCAGGCATCCTTTGGAACATGAAGCTGCTCAGGTGAACATTCAAAACATATGAAAAATTCAATCCATCCATCCATTCATAACCCCTTTCCCCCATTTTTGCACATGAGGCCAGAGTGTTACATCAACAGTGGCAATCATCTAGAGCTAGTGTTCACACAGCTCTTTTGCAGACAATAGTAAAACATTTTTTCCTGGATGACATGAAGAAATGCTATCAGATTTCTTTGAAATTTCAAAATAAATATGCCCGTAGGAAAGCTACCAGTACTGATTAAAGAGGGTAAGCTGGGGTGATAGATTTTGCTCTCCTGGCTAACAGCACCTGATGCACTGTGGATGGACAGTAATAACTACAGGAGACGGCAAAGACAATGATATGACACATTATTTAAAGTTACAGTATGTGTAGACAAATTAAACAATTATATAAAAAGAATGCAATGTTTATTTCAAACAGAAAGCTCTTCAGTCAGCATTATAACAGTTTAACAATGCCAAATGAAATAGAATATAGCAAAATGAGTGTTTTAAATTAATATATTTACTTAATAAGCAAACATTAGAAGTATAAAGGCATTACAAGTATGAATATACTGAAGATACAATGTGCTCACAACAGGAATGTTTCCAGATAGAACAGACAAAATACAATTTAATTTAATTTTCTGTGTATGCCTAGACATTTTGTACAGAAATTCATGGGAAATAGAAAAGAGGGCCATTTTCCAACTGCACATAAGGACTTATATTTTGGACATGAAAACAACGGAATAAAGAAATATAAGCAATAGTTATAATTATGGTCCTTGTGATACAATTTGGAGGGAGGGCTGCAGGTGCCAGTATTATTTACATAGTAAGCAACAGCATGCTTAACTTTTATGGGCAAAATGTAATGCATACTAAAATAGTAAGGGAAATTATCAGGTGAGAGAAAGAGGATAAGACATTGTGGGAAAATGTTAACTGTCTGGATAGTGAATGATGGTACAAAAGAACAGCCTTATCTCAAGTGAAGAAAACTGTAATAAAAACAAGCATGTATGGTTATTTACAGTGATATATAATGCATAGAAATATAATAATTAAAGATATGTAGGCTTAATTAGAATAATAACTAACCAAAACAAGCAAATCAACATGCAAGCAAGTAATGTAGGTTTCAAGTGATGATGTGTCATGTATGTTGTGAAATGCTATTGCAAATATATAAACAGATACACACACACACACACACACACACACACACACACACACACACACACACACACACACACACACACACACAAATAATAAAGTAAATATCTTCTACCCTCTTCTCATTAACAAGCTACCAAACTACAACTACTTTTACCTGGCCAGACGCCAACAGACTAATGTCCTCACAAACGCTTTTTTTTTTTTCTGTGCAATGCAAAAACAGATTTTCTAAATTGAGTCTTTGTCTGGAACTCCCTTTTATTCCTAAAGGAACAAGAAACTTCTCAACCCTCACTTTTCAAAGACTTTTTACTTCCTTTTCCCTATAGTTCCTCTCAATGCAGTTTGTTTCAGGACCTAAACATGATAACATGAAGTTAAAAATGTGTCAAGAGCATTGCGACAACAATGAAATTCAGATTGTTGAAAATTAATGGGGAGAATTGGGGGATTCAAGTGCTGACTTAGAACTAGACAGGTGTAGAGTGGAATGTTTTGTCACAAATACTGTTAGAAAAGCTGGGGTTAAAAAATACTGATGAGAAAGCTTTTGCACATTGCTATCTATTCTAGACGCTGAGACAAAAAAAAAAACTGCTAGTAATTGATCATGAGAAAAAAAGTATAGCTCACCTTTCTAATATGCACTAACCCTAACCTTAAACCGACACCTTACCTTAGGAAAATCCTTGCAGGAACACTACTACTATTCAGACAAATTTAGTCTGAATATTGTAGTAAGGTTTTGGGACGGCCACGGTGGTGCAGTGGTTAGCATTGCCGCCTCACAGCAAGAGGTTCTCCGGTTCAATCCCCAGCTGGGGTGCCTTCTGTGCGGAGTCTGCATGTCCTCCCTGTGGTCGCGTGGGTTTCCTCCGGGTGCTCCGGTTTCCTCCCACATCCCAAAGACATGCTGCAGGTGGACTGGACACTCTAAATTGGCCCTAGGTGTGCGTGTGAGTGTGCCTTCTGTGGAAGGTTGGGCGCTGGGCTGGCAACTCGACACCGTAAAACTCCACTGCCAATCAATGTGCGGACAAGGTGATCCGCTGTGGCGACCCCTAACCGGAAAAAGCCGAAAGAAGAAGAAGAAGATTGTAGTAAGGTTTTGCTGTATGTACACATACATATACACACACTCCATATAGCTAGTGCAGGACGGCACTCAATTCACCCCGGGGATCACTCCAGTGGCTCTACTTGACAGAGGTACTGGAAACCAATGTCGGGTGGCACGATGCCAGGATAATCCTATGGGCTAGGCTTGTAAAGGCTCTGGGGCCATAAGCCTAGTACACACCTATGAACCTATGTAAGGTAATCTCTGCATGGGGATTTTCCATATCTCTGTCCTAATAAAGAGCATATAAGTATTTTTTTTCCTGAAAATGTGAAATGTCCGTCAAGAGCACCATCAGGTTACCAATAACAACATAATAAAACACACATACATAGGTAAATGAACTGTTTGACTGTAAGAGAGAACACAGCGATATCGGTTTACCTTAGATTTTCTAAACTCTTTTCTCGTTCTTCACGGAGTTTTGTTAGAGCTGCATTTTCTGCTCGGAACCTTTCAATTTCAGTTTCAAGTTCTACAAGTTTCTTTCTCAAAACCTGAGACTGGACTACATCTGGAAATGAAGTTAGCATCTATTAAAATCAGTTACTTCTATTAAGGATGGTAAAAGGTTTAATGCTCAAAATGCTGAAAATCTACTTTTCCATACAGATTATAAATGTCAGTAATTGAAATGGTAAAAAAATGAGTTGCAGTATGACCACAGCTTTACTTCTTTATTAGGCTATAAACAGTATTCATAAACAAACTGCACAGTATGAAGAGGATGCTTGCAGTTTGCCACATTGTGCAGACTGGAGTTGAGTCAAAGAACCAAGTTTAATAAAAGTGCAATGACCTGTTATGTGTTGTATGCAATGCATGTAAATGACTGCATAAAAGATGCAAATGAAGTTAAGCTAAACAAGCAAATGAGGTTGCAGATAAACATATTCAAATATGTTGAAAGGGAGTATACAACTATGAACTAGCTTATATAACTATTTTTTATGACTTGACTGCAAAGCAAAGCAACTAATATTGACATTGCCGCTCAAAGAGTAGAATTAAAAATATTAAAAATGTTAGGAATGGCAACTGTATACATTGAGCAGCATTTACGTGGACACACAGCAACTGTTCTTTGTTTGACTACATATCATGATGTCCTACAGCATCAATAGCAAAGACAGTAATTAACACAGAGGCTGACTTTTCATAGTTTGACTGATAAGCACATAACTAAGGAGTCTGGTACACATATAGCACCCACAATACATAGAACACCCCCATGAGAATCTAGGGGATATCTAAGCAGTTAGCACAGAGGATTAAGGCTATAAGCTGTTAACATTCTACTTCCTGTAGTCAAAGGTACAGAGTTTGATTCCTTTCACCTCAATTTGTCTCTGTGAGGATCTGGGCAAGTCACTTAACCAGACAGTGCTCCTGGCTCACCCTTGAAAAGAAACTTGTGTGTCCAATAAGCTTAGCAGGCTAACAAATCTATAAAAGAGTGCTGTGCTCATCCCCTTGGTGACCAAAATATAGATAGCACTGACTATTCTAACTGCAAAGACCCATCAGCAACAAACTGTAATACATTAGATATATCACAGCCATCTCCCACAAGAATAGCTAACACAATCCTAAGCATAACGTTCCTGCATGTGGAAAATGTATTTGGCTTCCCAGGGCTGTAGGACAGAAAGCCAACATTCTGCATAGCTTCTATGTCATCATATGCCTCCCTGGGTTACTGGATGCCATAGACTGCACCCACATCAAAATTAAGGTTCCAATTGGACCTCACTCAGACAGGTGTGTCACCAGGTAGGTCGCTCCATCATTCCTGAACTTTCAGTTAATATGCAGTACAGAGGAGATTATCTCCAACATTTGTGTGCATCACCATGGCTGTACATATGATTTATATATTTAGAAGATGTTTGACCTGTATGGCCACTTTCAGTGAGGTAAATTCAGACAGGGTTATCTGGATGGTTAAGCGCAGGCTCAATGAACAAAACAAAGGTGTACTGATAAAACTGTGTTTACTAAAACCCCTAAATTTTTTGTCGGATGCAAGTGGGGCTGGATATCCTCTACAGTCCTGGTTAATAACTCCTATCTATTAGCTTGAAACTGCTGTTGAATTTTCATATAGTGTTACACATTTCACGACATGGAATGCCATGGAATATGTTTTTGATATGCTCAAAACAGTTCCTCTGTTTTTACACATTTGTAGTGCACTGTAATACAGACTCCGCATGGACAGCTGAGGAAACTGTCAACTTGTCATACACCACTGCAAGAGCAGCAGCAGGAGATGATCCTGAAGAGAGCACTGCACATGCAGCAGGAGACAACTGTGGGACACAGCAACCATACAGTGATAGTTACTGTCACACTGACTAGACTTGATATATGCAGAATTACTCAAGTTGCTTCAGTATGCCCAATTATTCATCAATCAGGCTTAGTGCATGATCTGGTCACAATGTGCAACACAACACAGGATGGTGGGTGTTATGAGTCACAGTCATTATCTTTTGCACAGGTAGATGGTGCAATACCATAAAATGGTGAAAACAGACTGGATGGGATAAAGCGGTATCCAGTACAAGTCACAAAAGTCTCAGCTACTGTCACCTCTCTACAAAGAGATCCTGCATCTATGTCAACATCCCACTCTGTCATCCTATCCCCATTCCAACACATATCAGGCCTTTGCACCAATGGAGATGAACACTACAAAGTCCAACATGGCCTCTGTTATCCACTGTAGTGCCCACTCCCAAAATCATCCTCTTGAATTCCATAGAGCACATCTGTAAGCTTGACTGTACAGTACATGTCCGCAGATCATCTTTTGATTACATTCCTGCACATCTGTTGATCTAGCCCCAGCACTGCCTGCATCTTGGGTGTTATATGGAAGCAGGACACCTCTGTGTGCAACTGTTACATACCTCCGGGAAGCAAGTCCACATGAGAAGCACTGCACACACATAAGCCTTCCTGTTCTGATAAAGGGAAACAACTTACAACAGCAGCAGCCACAAGAGGTACCACTCTCCCTGAGGATGCTTAGTTCTCCCGCTATACAGCCATAATGTGTTCAATATATATGGCGATCTCTTCATCTTCTCTGTAGAGTGCCAGTCCCAGGATTTACAAAGAAAATGGCACTGTGTCCCAAGACTGTAACCCCTGACCATCTCTATCAACAGCATTGTAGGATGACCCTGTGCCACCATCATCAACCCTGTGTTTAGCCTTAGCATGTTGCTCATCACTGCTATTTGTTAATGCAGAACACAAAGAACACCACAGTAAACTCAATGAGATATGCTATTGGGGAGTGCATCTGGGATGCAGGGCAAGGGTGGTCAAGCAGAAAATAAAGAGGTACCCAAATTTACTTTTAGTGATGGCGCTGCAGACCTGTGGTTCATATTAAGAAAAATGTGCATTGTGCTATCCGGATTATTCTACTCTTGGTGTGAACAGGAACAGTTTAAGCAAACCTGAGACAGGCAGTACTTACTTAGTATATCATCTATGGAAGTACATGGAGGCTGGGCCGGGCAAGCACATAATCCAACCCAGCACAAGGGATGGTTTATGATGCAATGGGATACTAGGGACTTCTTTACATTGTCAGTTAGTGGGAGGAAAATGGTGGGCCACCACCACCTGTTTCAGATCTGTCCCACTGTCTACTGTCAGCCTTTGACTTTAACCATCTGATCATATCAGTGAACCTCCTCTGTGACTACTACACTTGGGTCCTTAAGGGATATTGTGAACCCTTTTTACCAAGCAAAAGTATACCATACTGCCTGAGGTCTCTCAGAAGGATATTCGTTTATTTAATGCTAACATTATTCACTCTTTTCATTCAATGGGGCCAGTGCCCCTGTTAGGATAAGGTTCTCTGCACTGCACACACTGAGTACCTGAAGAGACTTCATCATCCAGAAAAACCTAAACTAGATTAAGTGGGTAATCAGAGAATAAATGAAAGAACCAGAAAATACAATAATTGCATCCATTAGCAACAAAATAAAACATCTACTGTTAGGTAGCAATCAGGTGACAGGAAAGAATGGCAGCTAAGAAAGTTCTCGCAAATATGCTTTATACTGCAAAGTTACAGTTGTGTACAGTGATGTGATGTGCAGAATGGGAGGCTTAAGGAAAATGGCTTCTAAGTGAAAGTCCCTGTGCTTTCAACCCAGCCCTTATTTTAAAGTACTGATCAGAAGCATTGTATGATAAGCACCACATTTCTACTTTTTTTTAACTTAATTTGTAAATGAAAGCTCAGCTTCTTTAACCAGTATTTCCAGAAGGTCTCAGATGAATGTAAACAAAACAGTAAAAAGTTAGAAAGGAGAAAAGCTGTTGGGGTAGCTTGATTACATGTTCCCAAAGCTGAATCATATTTGCTCACTCTCTGCAAAAATCCTTAAATAACAGGGCATGGTTAAAAGTATTCCAATAATGCTATTCTTGCATGTTCAATAATTAGGAAATGTTTCTGGGACTAGCTTCAACAACTCTTCCAAACTAAGACTCTGGCTGACATTTTAGCTCACAGAATTAAAGCTATGGTCTGCTCAGGATCTTCTTCCGATAATCTGCAGTTTGACTCATTCTAACTTTCATATCCAAAATGTGCAACTCTGAGCAAGTTGTTTAGCTCAGCAGTGATTCTAAGTAGCCACCAAAAACATGAGACTTCCTTGGTGGTCGTCCTGGTTAATAAATGAACAAAATATATTAAACAGTTTCCAGGGAAGTAATAGCCACTCCAAAAAAAAGTATAATTGTTTAACTGTTTAATGTGTTCCTTTTGTCTCATTATCCTCTAGTTTTGTTTCCAGCCATGATTAAAGATATTCTACTATGGGCAAAAGCTGGAAAATACTGGATAACAAACTAAACACAGCGCAGGTCTCTAATTCTGACATTATTGTTTTGAAAAGCTGCAACTCAGTTTGGGCAACTTCTTAAATTAATCTAAAATTCAAGTTTTTCGGGTACTAATAGATGTATGAATCTGAAAGAAAATATTCTCTTTGTAAGCTTGCACATGACCTGCAGAACCATTGTCAAGGGGTTGTACCGGATTAATTTCTGCATTAAAGACTATTTAAAAGGTTTGTAAATTAATGGCTTGCATGATTACTATTACCAAGTCCAGAGGCACAAGAGCTATTACAGCGCATATTTTTTTTGAACAAGAACCATCTTTATTAAATCATCATACAAGACATAGGCAAACTTACATTTACTATAAATAAAAACACACCATACTGACACAATTCCAGTTGCAAACATTCTACATTACAAACCACAAAATGAAAAAAGTAGAACAAACAAAATACAAAAACCAAGAAAAATAAGTTATGTACTCACCATAATGTTCCATGTTGGTAGTCCATCTCAACCTTCATTTTAACGTATGGTTTGGAGCTGATCCTCGGCTCCGACTCGGCCGAATTATAAGCTCGAAGACTTCTGGTTGGCTCGTGGCTAAAGCAGGTATCCCATAGTGCACCAGTACAAACCCCAGATCTTGTTTGCTGCTCACTAGAAGAAATAACCATAACAGACAAACCAATACTGAAGGGTCTCCAAGCAAAGATAATTTAAGAATTAGAACCTCCAGATTCTTCCAGGATGGGGGCAGGAGGGCGGGTTGGTAAAAATGAAGGGTGAGATGGGCTACCATCATGGAATGTTATGGTGAGTACATAACTTCTTTATGTTGTGTAGTCCAATCTCACCTTCATTTTTACGTATGGGACAGCATCCCTAGCACCTTATTCTTGAGTGGCTCACTGGAAAATACTCCAGAGCACCATGGAGCCAAAGGATGCTCTAGCCCTGGAAGCTAAATCCAATTTGTAATGTGAAATAAAAGCATGAGGGGTAGTCCACGTAGCTGCTGCACAAATATTATCAAGTGGGACCCTGGCTTGAAAGGCTGCAGAGGTAGACAGAGACCTGGTAGAATGAGCCTTGATCTTGAAGGGTAAAGGTCTGCCCTCCGAATTGTAGACAAAGGCTATGCAACTGGAAATCCAATTAGTGTCACTTTAGAAACTGGTAAGCCCAATCTGGATTCAGAAAAAGAAATGAATAATTGATAGGATTTCCTAAACTCCTTGGTCCGATGTAAATAAAAACGTAGCTGTCTACGAACGTCTAGCTGATGAAACCGATATTTAGCTGCATTACAGTGATTAGGGAAGAAAACTGGGAGTTCTATGGATTGATTTAAGGTGGCATGAGAACAAACTCTGGGGACAAAGGAGGGGTTAGTATGCAGTGAGACCCTGTCTTTATGAAAGATCAAATACGGTGGCTTAACAGATAAGGCTTGTAACTCCGATACTCATCTAGCTGATGTGATAGCCACCAAAAACAAAGTCTTCCAAGACAAAAATTTTAATGAGGATGATTGAGAAGGTTCAAATGGGGAAGATGTCAGTTTGGACAACACAAAATTTAAATCCCAAAAAGACACAGGTTCTTGGAGAGGTGGCCTCAGCAGAGTGGCTCCTTTCAAAAAGGTCTTGCATAGCTTATGAGACATTAAATTGGTGTCTGGAAATCCTAAATGGAAATGAGAAATAGCCGCCAATTGAACTCTGATAGTGGCAGCGGCAGATCCTGCTGAAAAAGCTTGAAGAGAAATTCCAAAATTACAGGGAAAGAAGCAGTGTAGGGATCTACATTTATTTTGCGTGCCCAAATAGAAAATCTTTTCCATTTACTGCCATATAGTCTCCTAGTTGAAGGTTTATGGGAGGACAATAAAGATATGTGACACTGAGGAAGATACATCGTGAAGCCTGACTAGGGATGGAACTGGAGCAGCCACACTGTCAATTTGAGGGTGTCGATTGAGGGATGTAGTGAACCTGACATGTGAATCAACAGATTTAGAGCTGGGTCCAGAATCCAAGGATCGTCCAGGAGAACAGGCTCAAGGAAGGGGAACCAAACCTGAAGAGGCCAGTAAGGAGCAATGAGGATTAACTTGCATCCCAGCCATCTGGCTTTCTGAATCACTTTGGAAATGAGAGGAAATGGAGGAAAAGCATACAGAAGACCCAGGGGCCAATTGTGAGCTAGAGCATTTCTGGGTGTCTCCCCTGGAGGGGGAATGAGGGAAAAATAGCTGCTGCATTTGGCACTGACTGGACTGGCAAAAAGGTCGCAGCAAGGCTGTCCCCATTTTTGGAAAATCTGTTCCGCTGTTTCGTGTTTCAGAGACCACTCGTGAGGCAGTAGAATCACTCGGCTGAGCTCGTCAGCTATCACGTTGGTCATCCCTGGAATGTGTGTTGCTACCAGAAAGCGCTGGGAAGAAATCGCCCATTCCTCAAACTCGTATGGCCTCTCGACACAGGGGGTAAGATCTGGTACCACCCTGTTTGTTGATATACCAAACTACTGACATGTTGTCTGTTTGTATCGCAATAGTCCCTAGAGGAAGAAGGTCTTGAAGTGCTTGCAACGCCAGGAACAACGCCCTCATCTGCAGAACACTGATATGTAGGTGAGCCTCGTGTTTTTGCCATGTGCCTTGGACCGCCCTGCCCAGAAAATGCCCCCCCCACCCGATCTGCGAGGCATCCATGGTCACAGTGGCAATGGGTTGGGCAGGAACAAAGGGGGTGCCCGTCAACTGGTTGGGTTCTATCCTCCAAAGGAGGTCCTCCTTGCATGATTCCGTCAGAAGAATAGGGTGATTCAGCGGAAGATATTGGAAGGACCATTGCAAAAATAGAAGCCACTGGAGAACTCATGTGCAACCTGGCTAATGGTACTAATAGGATGGTGGATGCCATAGTCCTGCGGAGCTGAAGAACCCACTTTGCTTTGACCTTCCGCAACGGGAGAAAGCGTTAAATTTGAATGATTAAATTTTGTGCCCTTTCGGCAGGGAGATGAGCTGTCATGTTCACTGTCTACCTCTGCGCCTATAAAAATCACAGATTGAGAGGGCAATAATGCAGATTGTTTCCAATTTATGGAGATCCCTAATTGAGCACAAAGTTGAATAGTGGCGTCCCTGTTTTGGAGAAGTAGATGCTTGTTGGGGGCGGTCAAGAGCCAGTTGCCCAAGTATGGAAACACCTGGAATCCCTGATGTCTCAGGTGAGCTGTCACTACTGCCATGCATTACATTAACACTCTGGGGGCTGTGGTGAGACCAAAGGGCAGAGCACGAAAATGATAGTGACTGGCTCCCAGCTGGAAGTGTAGAAGGCTACTGAATGCCTTGTCCATTTTTATATGGTAGTAGGCATCCTGGAGATCTATTGAGCACATCCAATAGTCTTTCCCTGACAAAGGAAAGGGAGTATTGACTGCAGTGTTACCATCCGAAACTTGTCCTTCCTCACGGATTTGTTTAATCTGCTGAGGTCCAATATTGGCCTCTAGTCTCCTGTTCGTTTTGGGACTAAAAAGAACCTGGAGTAAGTTCTGGATCCTATCTGGTCTGCTGGGACGGATTGGATGACTCTTTTTAAGAGCAACTTATTATCTCCACAGTTGCCTGATCCCTGAGTTTGGGTGGTACATCTGGGATCTTCTTGGGAACTGTAGAATATGAATGGTCAAAGCATGTGTTCAAAGGAGATTGAGTATGTGAGAACCTGTATGTACTGATTTGAACTATGAACTATTAAGTAAACTGCGAACAGTGGAAAAGTACTGAAAAACAAGAAAACTGCCAGATGGCAGGAAATGTGCCTTATATGGAAGTGTATCTGATTTTCTTTCTCTGCCTAGAGGTGTAGTAATGTAAACTGCTTCAAGCCTACGGGTAAACCACTGATTGATTAATTGTCTTTTGCACTATTTTAATTGGTCTAGTTTATATTTTTGTACTGTCAGCAATATCACCAGCATATAAGCTTACGCATTCCTTTGTTCGGGGAGTCTCCCTGGTACTTTCCAGCAGGCTCCCACATGTGTGTAATAAATACCACTGAAAGAGAGGAAGAAGTGTCTTGTCTTCATTTAAGGTAAAAATGCTAACACAATAATTGGTGCCGTGACTCGGATCCGAATTGACAATGACTGCGGTAGTTGGGGATTGAACGAAGTACTGCTAGTAAAAGGGCCCATTTTTTACTCAACTTTTTGTCGTAGTAAAAGGGCCCATGACAGAATTTTCTGTTCTGGCAGTGTTTCTTTCATTTCCTGTCCTTGTCTGCTTCACAAATTAGGTATTAATAATTTTATAGCAATGTAATAATTCCTCTCATTCAGTTGTTTGAGGTAAGTGGCATGTATTTTTTTTCTTCTACTGATTGTGCAGTATGAGAGTGAGATAAAACGAAACACTGGCGACAAGAGTGAATGGAGATACGAGAGTGGGGAAAACAATGTTTACAAAACATCATTGCTACCTCTGTAAAATACAGAATAGCTTATCGTGTGAAAATGGGAGCGAGTGTGGGAACCATAAAAGAATAAAAGAGCCAGAAAGAGGTACACCAGCTGGTTATATGATTTTTCGTGTCTCCTCCCTGACAGTTGTATGTTTTTAAGTCAGTGGGTCGCCCTCACTGAGGGCGATGGTAAACTCGCCTTTCCAGAGAATGGCAGTTTTAATGAAAATATTTTGCTAAATCTCCAAGGGAAATTAAGGAAAAAAGGGAGAAGAATACCAGGGTTGTGCTGGACAGCATTTAATGATTGGATGACAGAGGTGAAAAAAAGAAAAAAGGATTTGGTTATTAGTAGTTTAAAGGATATTCAGCAAAAATTAAACTGAAAGAATTACAACAAACTGCTAGTAACTTAAATATAGTAAACGGTAAATATTTGAAGGACCCACCCTTTAAGGGTCTTTATCCTGTAAAGGAATTAGCTAAATTACAGAAAATTGAATCATCGGAAGACAATAATGCTTGGCTCCCTCCACCACCAGTTGCACCCCCGCAGTATCAACCCCCCCTCACTCAACAAGGAGCAGAAGCACAGCAGCCAGATTCCACCACTAAAGACCCCACCCCTAAAGGAAGAAAACGAGTAGTAGAGAGTCACTCTAGTGACTCAGATCCAGACACAAGCGACAGAAAAAAGGGACCAAAAACTCATAGTAAGACTCAAAGAAGCAAAAGCTGTAATGTAGTTTAAGGCTAAACCCTACTATAAAGATAAAGGAAAACAACATTTACACCGATGAAGGCTTTTTGGCCAGTTCCCTGCTATAATTAGGTATTTTGGACCAGATAAATTTAATCCAGATTCAAGGTCGGAGTCGTCAGATGACGACAGGCTGTTACCTTTAAGGAAGGTACCTAACCCGGCTCATGCTAGAAGTGCACAGGAACCTCCAACCGCTGTAGTACCTAGGGCATGGTCGGCGGTTGATTTTCAAGCCATTACTAAATAGTTACAGCCCATTCGTACTAATCCAGCTAAATTCCAGCGTGTGCTGGCAGGACATATTTGTTTACAAAATCCTATGATAGAAGAAGTTAAGGCAGTTCTTCAGTACGCCATAACGGCTGATCTGATGAAACAGATTTGGGACCATGCCAATGTCCCTACTCTGATTCCGAAACAGGACTCACATGGAGATAATGGGTTTGAAGTGGTTAGACAGCATTTAGTAGATGCTATCACAATAATAGTTCCACCCACACCCAAATGGTCCACAATCAAGTCAATACTTCAAAAAGAATACGAACCCGTGGACGAGTATTTAAATAGTCTTACTGAAGCCTTTGAGGCTTATTCTGGGTACCCCAAACCCACCAAAGGGCCGGCACAAAGTGGATTATCGGCTGCTTTCGTAAATGGGTTAGGCCCACAAGTACGAGATAAGTTAAAAGAAGTGTGTTTAAACTGGCCTAGTCTTGGATTGCACAAATTAGTTACACAAGTGCAATACCTCTCCGACCACTTAGCACAGGAAAAAAATCATTTACAAGAGAAATTCGTTAAAGTGCAAATTCAGATGTGCACTGCCTTCGAGCAGCATGGACGGGGAAGAGGGAGAGGCGGACGCCAAGGGGCTGGAAACCATAACAGACAAAACTGGCAGGAAGATTGATCAGCCACACCCCAAAATCAAACAGAGTGTTTCAATTGTGGCCAAGTAGGCCACTGGTGAAATGAATGTCCACATCTGGCTTAACAACCTGCCCCACCCACTGATACGTCACCTCAGTGGAATTGTAACTGGTCGCCATTCAATCGGCAGTCATCACAATGAACCTTCTCTGAGCAAGGACAAAGTACAGTTTTGTACCTACCATAAATGTAGATGTCCGATAGGTATGCATCTGCAGTCATCACATATGGGTTGTCCTGCCTCAGGCAGCCCTTCGGTCGGCCGGATTCCAAAGTCTGGGTCTGGCCTCGGCTGATGTTGCACTTTCCCCGACGTCAGAGCGTCTGGGGTATAAAAGCATCAGCCGACGCCATTTTCCTCAGTTTTTCTTGCCCCAGATGCCAGGTGCCCTCTAAGGAAGGCTAAAATTTGGAGAGATGCATTTTAAAAACAAATCCAAACATGCACAGTATTATAAAAACAAATACAACATAATAGATCCCCCCAGCTAGCTATAAGAGGGGTAAGTACCCAAGAAATACCACTATAAAAGGGGTAAGCACCTGAAAAATACCACAGAGGGGAAGGAGGGAGGGTAAACCTGACTGCAGATGCATACCTATCGGACATCTACATTTATGGTAGGTACAAAACTGTACTATATCCTTCAAGGATGCATCTGCAGTCATCACATATGGGTAGAATACCATAGCCAAACTGGGGGTGGAGGTACTAAGTAAAGGATGGTGTAGGTAAAATACCCTGCAGGACTGCCGTAGCAAAGCCTGCTCTGGATCTGGAATATAAAGGTAAATTGTAATGCTTGGCAAATGTATGCACGGAGCTCCATGTAGCAGCTTCTAAAATGTCCTTGGTAGCTACCCCTCTTAGGAAGGCTGTGGAGGTGGAGGTGGATGTGGCTCTGGTGGAATGAGGCCTAATGTTAGCTGGCACAGTTTTTCCATGAAAGGAGTAACAGAAACGAGTGCAATTTCCTATCCATTTTGAAATTGTCTGTTTGGAAATTGCTTTTCCTTGTGCCCCAACAGCATATGCTACAAACAGCTGGTCAGTCTTTCTGTAACTTTTAGTTTTGTCCAAGTAGTAGCGCAACTGTCTGTGTATGTCCAGGGTGTGAAGAAGCTTCTCCCCTTTATTTTGTGGTTGTGGGAAGAAGGTAGGCAAGTGAATAGCTTGGTTCAAAGATACCCTGGATACAACCTTTGGCATAAATGTAGGATTGGTTCTCAATGAAACTCGTCCTGATGAAAAATAAGAAATGGCTATACTGCCATTAGAGCTTGTAACTCAGATACTCTTCTTGCTGAGGTTATGGCCAGAAGGAAGGCAGTTTTCCAAGACAGAAACTGTAGATCTGCGGATGCTGCTGGTTCAAAGGGAGGAAGTGTTAGTTTTTCCAACACGAAGTTAAGGTCCCAAGTAGGCAGAGGTGGTTTCCTTGGAGGATTGATGTTTTTGATTCCTCTTAGAAACTGTCTCAGGAGAGGATGAGAGAAGACAGGTGGATCAACATTGTATTCTTCTGAAATTGCTGAGGCATGTATCTTAATGGAAGAGTAAGACAGGCCGTTGTGGAACAATTCTGCCAAATATTCCAGTATATGTGCCATGTTCATCACTGTCGCATCTAGGCCCATTGTTGTGTTCCAAATGTGAAATCTTTTCCATTTTTCTGAATAAGCCTTCCTTGTGGAAGGCCGGCGAGCTTCCATAATAATATCCTTCACTCGCTGGGATAGCTTATCCTGAGGAGGAGTCAAGGTATTTTCCAGGCAGTTAGTTGCAAGGTTTTCAGGTTGGCATGCAGAGTCTTGAAATTGTGCTGTGTCAGTAGAAGTGGCCATAGGGGGAGAGGCCACGGTTTCGTATGTGACATGCTCTTTAACAGTGGGTACCAGTGCTGTCTTGGCCAGTTTGGAGCTATCAGAATCACTCTGGGCTGCTCTGTTCTGATCTTCAGTAAGACCTTGGTCATTAATGGGAGAGGTGGAAAAGCATACACTGTTAGAGCTTTCCAGCTGAAAGAGAGAGCATCCACTTTCCATGCTTGTGGGTGGTATGTCCTTGAGCAGAATTTCTTCAGTTGATGATTGTGGGGGAGGCGAACAGGTCTATTTCCGGCCTTCCCCATGATTGTGTTATGAGTAAGAAGATGTCTGGGTGCAGCATCCATTCGTGTGCATCCATGATATTTCTGCTTAAGCTGTCTGCCAGTATATTGTCTTTCCCTGACACAAACTGGGACTGCAGCTGTATATTGAGTTTCAAGGAAAGTTCCCATAGATTCATTGCCAGTCTGCAAAGAGGGTAGGAATGGGTGCCTCCTTGCTTGTTTATGTACCACATAACTGTGGTGTTGTCTGTCCTTATGAGTAGGTGGCCTTGATGAAGAAAAAGTTTGAAGGCCTCGATTGCATGTATCACTGCCAGAATTTCCTTTTGGTTTATGTGCATGCGTAGCTCCCTTTGTGACCATAGCCCTTGGATACATCTGCCCTCCATGTGTGCTCCCCAACCTTGGTCTGAAGCGTCCATAGTGATGGTTTGGTTGGCTCTTGGCTTGCTGAAGGGCAACCCACTGTTCGACTGGCAGGCTTGAGCCCACCACAGGAATTCCTTTTGGAGGCATGGAATGAGTGGGATCAAAGTTTCTAAACTGTGACTGTGCTGAGTCCATAAACTCCTTAGGTACCACTGTAATTTTCTCATATGCTGCCTTGCTTGTGGAATCAGAAGAATGCAAGATGCCATGTAACCCAGGGCCTGCAGGATTTTCCTTGCAGTCAGCTGAGTTTGTCTTGTCAGATTCTTGAAGTAATCCGGTAGTTGTTTTTGTTTTGCTTCTGTGAGAAAGGCCATTTGGGTGGTTGTGTCTAGATCCGCACCCAGAAAAGTTATTCTTTGGGATGGAACAAGTCTTGATTTGTGGATGTTGACTGTATATCCCAAGGCCTGCAGTAGGTGGATGGCATAATCCAAGTCCTTTAACAAAGTTTGTTTGCTGTCCGCTTGTATAAGGCAGTCGTCCAGATATGGGTAAATTTGAATCCCCTGAAGTCTGCAGTGTGCAATTACTGATGCCAGGCATTTCGTGAATACTCTGGGCACAGTAGATAAGCCAAAGGGCAATGCTGAGAATTGATAATGCTCTGACCCTGCAAGAAATCTGAGGTGTCTTCTGCAACCTTGTCTGATAGGGACATGCAGGTATGCCTCCTTGAGGTCTAGAGTCACCAGCCAAGACCCCTTGCCCAGCATGGGAAGGAGTTGCTGTAGAGTCAGCATTTTGAATTTTGGCACAATGAGATAAGTATTCAGTGCGGACAAGTCGAGAATAGGCCTCCATTGATTTTCTTTTCTTGGAACAAGGAATAATCTGGAGTAAAATCCTTGGCCTTGTTCTGAAAGAGGAACCTTTTCTATAGCTTTCATTTGTATTAAGTTGGAAATTTGTTTCAAAGCATCTGCCCTCTGATTTGGTGGCAGGTCTGGCATGCCTTTTCTTTTTGGCAATGTGTGGAAATGGAACCTGTATCCTTTGTCTATTATTTACAGTGTCCATGTATCCCTTGTAATGCTGTGCCAATTTTTTGAAAATAAAGAAAGCTTTCCACCCAAAGGTGCTTCTAATTGAGCCCTGGTCGGCGGAGTCAAAACAAAGTCATTGAGTCTGTCCTGGTGTAGCAGTTGTAGTTCCTGTACTACCTCTCTGGTTGGGAGGCTGCCATTGACTGCCTCTGTAGGAGCCTCTAGCTTGCCCTCTACCTCTGGCATGCCTATTCCTGCCTCTCTAAGATCTGTCTGAGTCCAGAAAGGACCAATTCTTAGTAGGCCAATTTCTGCTGAATCTCAGTGGTTGGACTTGCAGAAAGTCTTTGACTGTTTGCACAGATTTTGCCTTTTCTTCAAATTTCTTTAAGACCTCTTGAGCCGTGGAACCAAATAATTTTTGCTTTTCCATAGGAGCATCCAAAAGCTTAGCTTTAACATGGTCTGGCAGAGATCGTTCCTTCAGCCAGGCATGCCTACGTATGACTGCACCTGTCATAGCTGACCTACATGAAGCTTCCAATGCATCATAGCCACACTGCAAGAAATGGTTACTAACCTGCTGGGAGTTATGTACCAGATCCTGAAGGGATTTGCGATCAAGGGGTTCAGATGAAGACAGTTTCTTATGCAATTCATCTAACAAATACTCTTGGTACTGTATCATATGAAATTGACAATTTAATGCCCTCATGGAAAGAGTTGCAGAAGTATACACTTTTTTACCCCATCTCTCTAAAGCTCTGGACTCCCTTTCAGAGGGTAGAGGATTTCTAGCAGTGGCAGCTGCAACCCCTTTTGGGCCCTGGGAAATAGTTTCTGGATCAGCAGAGTGGGCCTTGTACAGGTGAAGATGCGAGTCCGGGACCCTGTAGTACCTATCAGGTTTGGCAGGAGCCGGAGGGAGAGAGTCAGGGGTTGTACTAGCATCAGAGTACACATCATAAATGACATTCAAAACAGGAGGTATAGCTAAAGGCCTATGCTGAGGTAAATGTAAAAATGTCCTTAATCTCTTTCTAGAATCAGAGAATTCCTGACCCTGCCATTGAAAATGTTCTCTCATAGAGTGTAATGTCTCTCCAAAGGAAAACTCTTTAGGAGGGGAGGCCGAGGGAATAGATTCTTCAGCATCAGAATCCTTGTAGGCCGAATAAACCTCCTCCTGGTGGCCTGACAGAGTAGAGCCATCAGAGGACTCATCTGAGGAGTGGAGGTCAGAGGGCTCAACCCTGGGCCTTTTGCCTGGAGGTGGTTGCGAGCCCCTGTCCGGATGAG